>NC_048570.1:59426341-59656341 GCF_013265735.2 Oncorhynchus mykiss
TAAAAGTGCCTGGAGGGCTAAAGAAACAGCAATTCCGCTGCTCATTTGTACAGGGTGACGTGAGGGAAAGTCACAGTCACCCCACTCTGATTAGACTTTAAAGAGTGGAATCACCTCACTGCTCCTCTCAGGAGTCCTGTTCTAGCCCTGGACTCTAGGCTACCCTGATGTTTTATCAGGCTGCCTCTGTTTTACAGTAAGACTGATATGTTAAATAGTGTGCCATCTGAATGCTTTGACAAGCTGTTTTCCTAATCCGGCCATAAATGAATCGCAATTGGATTGGTCAAATGCAATGTCTTGACAAAAATGTTGAATGAAAACTATTGATACAAGTTTATAGTGCAGAAACATACCTGGTTATGTTGATTGTTATAACGTCTCTTTGTTTTGTATGAACTTTGACTAATACTATATTCTGATGAGGAAGAGGCCATCATGGAGTCTCCATGACAGCACAAAAGTAAACCAAATAGCAGATGCATAGATGATGCAAATCAGACGTCTTGTGTCTCGCTGTGCAAAACATGCAAATATGAGGACCAAAGAGTGAGCTAATGTTTAATGTTTCAGAGAAGAAATGGGCACTTTAGCAGAGATCTCTGCAGGGAAAATCTGTTCTCTCAAAAACATAACAACGTAATCAACCGTGTGCCTCTCCTCAGGATAGAGAGAGATTCACATTCACTTGTTCTGAAAAAAGGGCCAATTTCATGGAAAAATAATCTGTCATGGTGTTGAAAGATTATGCTCATGGCTGAGAAAAGGGGTATTATTATCAACAACGAACGCATCTTTATAAATGCACACATGCTTACACACACACACACAGACAGTCATCCCTCCCATCAGGGTCATTCAGCGGTAGTTTAATTCTGCCTGTTCCTTTACTCCTCTGCAGAGGACTGAGAAGGAAGGTGTGTGTACGTGTGCCCTGTGTGTCTGTCTGTGCATGTGTGCTTATGCGTGTGCGTGTGTCTGTCTGTGCATGCGTGCGTGTGTGTGTGCGCGTGCTTCTGCGCTGGTGTGAGTGTCTGTGTGTGAGGAAGGGGGGTTAAGGGAGGGGGATAAGGACTCTGTGAGTGGCAAGTGTACATGAATACCACCACATCAACTGCCAATATGTTAGGAAGCCTTGGTAACAGCTTGCAGTCTCCGGGGAGCACTGCGGCAGTTCAGCTGACTATCAGACAGAGAGGAAAACAATTTCTGGTGCCAATAATATAGCGCAGATGAAAAATGTTTTAATATTTGCAGCTGCTTTATGGCAGGCGCAGTGACAGTGATGGAGTCAATGTCAGCTTTTTCCCTTTAAATGTCATGCTCTGTCTATGCTCTCTCTGTCTCTCTTTCGGGTCTGTGTGTGTGGTGTGTATGTGTGTGTGTGTGTGTAGTGTGCATTTGTGTGAGTGTATAAGTGGGTCTGAACGTATGTGGTCTGTGGCATGTATTGACGTGTGTGTGTGTGTGTGTGTGTGTGTGTGTGTGTGTGTGTGTGTGTGTGTGTGTGTGTGTGTGTGTGTGTGTGTGTGTGTGTGTGCATGTGTGTGCGTGTGTGTGTGTGTGTGTGTGTGTAATGCCCATGCGTGCGTATTTTTGTGTTCACTAGCGTATTACAAAGTCCAGTGTGTCGTCATTGATCACTATTTTGCTTGATGCCCAAATCTGAGAGTAGACTGCCTCTCCCTCCCTGTGTGCGTAATGAAACATTTGGCCCTAAACCGCCCCTCATTGTCGCCTCTGCTCCATTTATCCTTCCTCGTCTTTCTTTCTCTCCCTGTCTCTTTTCTCTTGTTCTCCATAAAGATCCTGCTCCCAGCTGTCAAATAAAACTCCCCAAACCCGGCAGCCATCATTTAGATAATCATTTGCTGCTTTTTCCATTTGACTCATATTTGATCATTTTTCATATGCAGCGAGGTGGAAAGGATCAATTAAATATCATTGTCTGCTTCTCTGAAATAAAACATGTTGCCATATTCCCTGAATCAGCACAATGTAAACAAATAATGCTACTCTACTACTACTACAACTACAACTTCTACTACTACAACTACAACTTCTACTACTACTAATTGACCCTTGATGGTAAATTAGTAGAAATCCTGATGTTCCTTATTGTCCCTTAGACCGACCTCTATAAGCAGATGTACTGTATTACATGTTTGTTCATAAAGGCTTCTAGGGGTCATCTGTAGTGTTTAGTATTGTAAGATGACCCCACCCAGTTCTCTCTGACCCAGACCTGCACCCACTTAGGAAGTCGAAGTGTAAATCAGCTGCCATTGTCATCCACTCTGTGGCTCTACCTCCTGACACTAACCTCATGCACACTAGAAACAGGCATGAACTCACACTGACCTGTTACAGTATAAAGGGAGACCCGTATGTGCAGATATCTCCAGGCTATGGCAGGTACATTGTTGAGGGACTGATAGGAGGTCAGACAGTCAAGTAGAGTAATCACACAGAACACCAGGGGCAGTGTTGACAATCGTGATAACCAAAACATCGCAACCCTTTCTCACAACAAGGCAGAACAATGCTCAATCGGCATCGGGTATGTGCAGACATGCTGTCTTCTATATAGCAAACTGTATGTTTATTATGTGTGCGTTCGTGCTGAGTGTGTGTGTGTGTGTGTGTGGGTGGGAGGATGTGATAGTGCAAGCCCACATGGGTGGCCGAACGATGAGAAACAGTCTGTATCTTTCATTGACAGAGATTCAGGGGACTGTATCAGTAAACAGAATAGTCCTGAAGTATCCATACAGTATGTACCAGTCCTGCTCTACAGAGATCTATGTTCATACGGAGGATAAGCAGTTTGAATCGAGATTCTCACACAGCAGAGCAGGAACAGGGGAAGGCTAGGAAAGGGGATTGTGTATTTTCCCCCCTGCTGAGTAGCGGAAGGGGGGGGGGGTGTATGTGTAATCCAGTCCCTGGCTTCACGGACCAGCTTGGACATCTCACCTATAATACCATCTTGTCCCCCATCCAAAGACTCCTGCTGGAGGTGTGAGAGACCCAACAGCAGTGGCTGCAGTGGCTCAGTCGGTGAAAATAATTCCCCCCCCCCAGTTAGTTGTTCTGTTAATTTCAAAGGTCGGATCTGCCGTTTGTACATTGAGATCCTACCACTCTATTCATCTGTTTGGGACACAAAACTGAGACCGTTCCATCAGTATTTAGATAGACATCGCCATGCTCTCAGGAGTGATTTCACAAAAGGGGTGATATCACAAAATAGGAGCAGCTGAAGGATCTGACATTCAAACAGTTCTTCTCCTTTCTTCCTTTATCTTCAGTGTCTGCACCACTACACAACTGGGTCTAATTAAACCGCTTAATCAGTTAACGACTTTAGCGAACACAGTTAAAGGGGAATAAAACAGGTAGGAGTAATAGCAGAAGGAGAGTTGGAAATGCTGAGGAGACTGTTTGGAGCCTCTCCTGTGTAAAATAAAAGCAGGAAGAGACCATTCAAAGTGAACAGAGGGTAGTGATCTGCTTGTTGCCATTCTGTTGCTGAGGAGTTAGCCAATCGTGTTTCTCATTTGGATTGAAAATGGAACATCTTCACAAAGTGGCAAATTAAAGTCTCTCTGTTGATAAACAGAAAACAGAAAACAAGTAGTAGAATGCCTTTGGAAAGTTTTCAGACCCCTTCCCTATTCCACATTTTGTTACCTTACAGCCTTATTCTAAAATGGATGAAATAAAATCAATCTACACACAACACCCCATAATGACAAAGTGAAAACAGGTTTTTAGAATAAAAACTGAAATACCTTATTTACATAAGTATTCAGACCCTTTGCTATGAGACTCTAAATTGAGCTCAGGTGCGTCCTGTTTCCTCCGATGAACATCCTTGAGATGTTTCTACAACTTGATTGGATTCCACAGGTGGCAAATTCAATTGATTGGACATGATTTGGAAAGGCACACACCTGTCTATGTAAGGTCCCACAGTTGACAGTGCATGTCAGAGCAAAAACCAAGCCATGTGATCGAAGGAATTGTCTGTAGACAGGATTGTGTCAGGATTGTGTCAAGGCACAGATCTGGGGAAGGGTACAGTGGCCTCCATCATTCTTAAATAGAAGAAGTTTGGAACCACCAAGACCATTCCTAGAGCTGGCCGTCCAGCCAAACTGAACAATCGGTGGAGAAGGGCCTTGGTCAAGAAGGTGACCAAGAACTCGATGGTCACTCTGACAGATGTCCAGAGTTCCTCTGTGGAGATGGGAGAGCCTTCCAGAAGGACATGCAGCACTCCACCAATCAGGCCTTTATGGTAAAGTGGCCAGACGTAAGCCACTCCTCAGGAAAATGCACATGACAGGATGCTTGAAGTTTGCCAAAAGTCACCTAAAGGACTCTCAGAACATGAGAAATAAGATTCAATCTGTTGAAAACAAGATTGAACTCTTTGGCCTCAATGCCAAGTGGCACGCCTGGAGGAAACCTGGCAACATCCCTACGGCGAAGCATGGTGGTGGCAGCATGATGCTGTGGGGATGTTTTTTCAGCAGCAGGAACTGGGTGACTAGCCAGGATCGAGGGAAAGAGAGATCCTTGATGAAAACCTGCTCCAGAGTGCTCAGGACCCCATACTGGGGTAAAGGTTCACCTTCCAACAGGACAAGTCTCTGGATGTCCTTGAGTGGCCCAGGCAGAGCCCGGACTTATCCGATCTAACATCTCCGCAGAGACCTGAAAATAGCTGTGCAGCGCTGCTCCCCATCCAACCTGACAGAGCTTGAGAGGATCGGCAGAGAAGAATGGGAGAAACTCACCAAATACAGGTTTGCCAAGCTTGTAGTGTCATACCCAAGAAGACTCAAAGCTATAATCGCTGCCAAAAATGCTTCAACTAAGTATACTTTTTTATTTAACTAGACAAGTCAGTTAAGAACAAATTCTTACTTACAATGATGGCCTACACCAGCCAAACCTGAGCTAATTGTGCACCGCCCTATGGGACTCACAATCACAGCTGGTTATGATACAGCCTAGATTTGAACCAGGGTGTCTGTAGTGATGCCTCTAGAACTCAAATGCAGTGCCTTAGACCACTGCGCCACTTGGGATCCCCCGAATGCACTGTATATTGGAGTGACTGGTGCAATAATGTCACTCAGTAGCTTCTGTCTCGAGAATAGATTTTGAGACACTCTTTAGACACTTGAACAAGGAAGGCAACTTTTTACTGTCTATCACCCCAAGTGACATCAAATCGCGCTAGAATTGATGCAAAATCTCAGTCTCTGAAACATAGGAGCAACAATCCTGACGAAACAAGCATAACACATGATGGCAGGGGACAGACTTGGAAAAGTCCTTCCTTTAAATGTCAAGGCAATACACTGAAATGGTTAACAGTCTTCAGATGAGTTGTTTTGACTGTGAAAAAAAAGCGGTGTATTTTTCTCGTTCTAGGTATGAGTAGCTTAAGCCAGAGGCTTTGTGAGACATAAAAACAGGCCAGCGTTACAGCACCAGCAGGGTAATCTCTTCGTATCTGCCGAGGACGATTCAGCTCCACGCCGTGGGGTGCCTCTCTGCTCCCTGTCTTTGGATGCATCCCAAAATGAATCAGGCTCATCTGCTGGACATCGTATGGGAGACAGAGGGGAGGGCCGGAACACTCACAGAGGGCGGGAGGGAAAGAGAGAAAGAAAGAGGGAGAAAGAGAGAGAGAGAAACAAGAGGGAGATGAGGGATGTCGAGCGAACGATACAGAGGGGAGGAGTGGGAGCAAATGTGAAAGCGATGTGGAGACAGAGAGGGAGGGCCCAAAGCAGTCATCATTTGGTGGCTTCCAAGAGGGAGGAGAGTGTGGCTGCCACAGGGATTTGTGTGTTTGTAAGACACGCTGACATCACATGGTTGTCTTTAAAAGACACACACACACACACACAAGTGTGTACGCAGACCCAAACACACAAACATGAACAG
Source organism: Oncorhynchus mykiss (assembly GCF_013265735.2). NCBI lineage: Eukaryota > Metazoa > Chordata > Actinopteri > Salmoniformes > Salmonidae > Oncorhynchus > Oncorhynchus mykiss. The sequence goes on from NC_048570.1 coordinate 59,432,309, forward strand.
CACAATCGCAGTCTCAGTCCCTTGGAGAGACAGTTAAAAAAGCTTTAGAGTCCCGAGCCAAAGTCCATCAGCCAAACATCAGCAGCTCTATCCTTCAGGGGCCTGGCAAGCCATTCAGCATTGTGAGCTGTGCTTGATTGTTAGCAGTTGTGTTGTGCTTGTTCTATTGATGCAGTGTGAGTTTATCTGGTCAACACTGGGGGTAACAAACAGAGGACGTGTTTTTGATAATTGAATACGAACCAGAGGGGGTTTAGTTGTCAAACTAACTAAGTGCCATGTTTCGCTGTTGAAACAGAGTCTATTTTGTGTTATACGCAGTCTTCGATGACTTCGCATAAGACACAGTCTAATCAAAATAGGCAGGATCTTCAACATTAACATCGATGGACAGCAATAAGCGTGTAATGGTGGGTATTTGCTTGTAAGTGTGCGTGTCCACTGTGTGCTGTTATATCTGCCATTGTATGCTGTGTGTGTGTGTGTGTGTGTGTGTGTGTGTGTGTGTGTGTGTGTGTGTGTGTGTGTGTGTGTGTGTGTGTGTGTTGCGAATGTTGAGGGGGACTGAGTGTTTTCTGACACCTGTCTGGATCAGGCTGTCTCGCTGGGGCATGAAGGTGTCATCAGCCCAGGCCTCAGCACCACAGCCCGTCAGCAGGCTGGACCTGTACAGCGTGATGAGCTGACAGCTGGCTCAGGGCTGCCCAAAGAGAGAGAGAAACACCTGAGCAGCACAGCCCTGCGCCACATAACACCCACCCTCACGGATATGACGGCGGGTGCAAACTTCATATTCACTCAAGCAACTTTAATAGACTTGCACAGCGATGTCTACTGCTTTACTCTATGATAGACGTGACTGAGTGGAAGAGTACAACAGAAATGGTCACAGGTCCAAGATGAACAATCCAGATGTGACAGTAATAGCCTTGGACATCTCCATCCATTCCGGTTTTGATTAACATGTATTTTTTGTTGTTGTAGGATTATATACAAATGATTATACAAACAGTTGGTCTTGTAAATATAGCATAAGCTTGTGTTAGGAGGAATCCCACTACTGCCACCATTAGCGCTCACTTCCTTCTGCTGTATCATGTTCATCTTCTGGGTGGCAATAAATATTAGAATAAACTGTGGAGCTTGGCTGGCTAGGGCTTCTGTTTGCTGTCTGCTCTGGTTGCCACGGCAGCTGAGTGACAGACCAGCCGAGGGGGGTTGGATGGGAGGGGTGACAGGGGGTGAAAAAAACGAGGGCCTCTTTTCTTTTTTTTCTCCATCATTCATTTTCTTATTTTTTTTTTCATCGCCTAAATTTAGCCGGGGGGAAGGATGAACATCACAGAGCAGCAAGCCCCATTGCGATTGTTGTTGCACGTCAATAAATCCGATTTTTAATTATCGGACACATGACAAGAAGCCGTGACAGCATCCCCCCATCCCTTTCCTTAGTAGCCCTCAGTTCACTGGAGAGCATTCTGTCAGCTCAACTCGGAAACAGAACAGCGCTCTGAGACTAGAACCAACGCCGTGCTAATAACAACAGCCCTGTAAAAATATATACACACATCAAAATGTAACTGCTGCGGTGTCAGCTGCATGAGCACATAACAGACATGGGAAGTGAACAAGCTTTTACTAATTCTGCTCACAGAACGCAGACAAGCTTCAGTGTTTGTTTGACTGTTGCAAAGCTGGTTGGGTGCACAACCAATGTAAGATGTTAGACAGAATGGGTGGAGCCAAGGAGGGAGCTTGTCTATCCCACTCTCCCATACGAACAGAACAGGTTTGGGTTTAGAGACCTCACATCCAAGTCAAAAGCAGGGAGGTAGAACTTCAATTGATGTAAGATGCATGTATGCACATTTTATGTTAGCCATAAAAGAATAATAACTTATTTCAAAGCAGTTGAGTCTGATGTATTATGGAAAAAGTAACCGTCAAAACGATGCTAAACATTTGTGCATTGAACTGAGTCCAGGAATCTGTCGAGGTACCCATATGTTAGTGTTTTTGGTCCGTTTTAAAAGCCCTCCCCTTTAAATCCCCTTTCATCTAGGCTCTAAACATCCACATGTATGTCTTGTTTCTCTAATGAAGGGTAAATGTAAGGCCATGTCTTTATTTTCGGACGTGGGTAATGTCACCCAAGGGAGATTCCTTCACCAGCTTACCACGAAAGTCGAACACAGACGACGCTGTGTGAAGGTGAAGTTAGACTATGCAACTTCCTCTGTCGCTAGTAAAAGTAATAGACTTTCTCCCTTTGATAAGAAGTAGCGTAGGAAACAATAACGCTGACGTCAGCAAGCAGCTCAATCATCCTTATAAATAAGCCAATATTTAGAAAATAATAGGACAGCACCAAGGTTTGATTGAAAATTATAATTTTATTTAGACAGACAATTTCCTAACAAGATCATTTCATATAATTGACAGTTGACAGTAATTAATAGTCCTTACATTACAGTTGCATCACATTTCACAAACTGAACTAGGGACCCAGAACATCATTTGCAGTTGCTTAGCAAAGCCATGTAGCCTGAGGTATGGTGATAACAATTAATACCTTGGTTGTTAAGCAGGTATCAAGTTTTCCTTTTACGAATGTCAAAATGTTTGAACTAGGATTTATGATTCCTGTCTGTTTCTGACTGTAGAAATGAAACACTCAGTCCGCTAATGGGAAAGAATATCTATTTTATCTTCCACAGTGCTTAGATAAACACTAGAGAAACATCCTTTTTTTTTCTTCCTCAGACTCCTAACGGCACAATGTTCTTGCACTCGATCACCCTGTGAAGATTTACCAGTGCCCACCGATGACATGTTTCTGTGCCTGTTCTGTTTCTCTTTCTCTCCCTCCCCTACTTCGCCTCCCATCCCGTCCCACCACACGGTGAACTCCCCCTCCGTGTTTTTCCCCTCTCACCTACAGGAAGAGAGATCTACAGGCCAGGTGATTTACGAGTGCTTAGCTCACTATTTCTTTCCTGTGCAGGCGGGAGGCATGCATGTTTTGTCGACAGTGGCTGGCGTTCGTTGCAGACCCTGATGTGTCGTAGTACATGTACAAGGTGGCTCTGTTTCCCTCAGTCGAATTTATGGACAAACACAGCCCTCCTGAGCCCATATCTCAGCGGTGAGTCCAAGCTAGCAGCCCCCCCCCCCCCCTCCGCCCTATGTAACATCAGGCCCAGGGAATGTATACTGTAACTGAGGACAATGAGAATAGTACTGAGCTGTGGATCTGGCCTGAGATCAATGAAACTATCATCAAGTATTACAACAACAATGACGCTATTTGAAGTGGACTTATGTAACTTGACTTATTGAAGATGGCAATATCAAAGGTGTTATATCATTTTTATGAAAATATGGCATCATTACTGGCCTAGAATACTATTATGATAAGGCACTGCGTTGTTTTGTACAACCGCATCCCTGTAGAGGGAGACACATTTGAATTTGATAATTAATAAAGAACACATATTCAGCTGAGGTCTTCACCCATGTGATTTCAAAGGCTCAATAGCTTTGGCGTTCTGAATGTGTGTTCAAAAGAGACTCGTGCTTATCAAGGCTGTAACACGTGAGTGTTTTCGATCAACACTCAGGTAGACAAAGCACGTTTTTTTTTAGCTCGATTTGGAAGACATCCAGCTCTTGCAGATGAGTGGGAGAGAAATTAAGAACAAGAGAGAACAAAATAAGACAAGTTGTATGTCTCAATTCTTTTTAAGAACAATTGTTGAAATGTACCAGAGAAATGTGCCAAGATCCAGCCAGAGAGGTATTACTTTGAATCGGGCTTTCTATTCGTTCCGCCTGCCATTCGTAAATGTGAAGGGACACGTGAGAAAGAGCTAATTTTGCACAATTGACTGGCTAACCTTTTTGGAACAGTGGAATTATGGCCTGATTAATCAGCCATGATTAGCATTTACTGAGGCCTGTGGAAGTGGGCTCCCAGTGCCGCTTTATTTATTTATATGTTGGAGTTTTCTTTTCCTGGTTTGTAATACATTAAACTGCCAGTCTTGTCATGCTGACGGGGTCACCACCGCTATTCATTAACGACTTGGGAATACGAGTAGAAGACATTGATGTCTGCCCCGCTCTCTCTCTCTCTCTCTCTCTCTCTCTCTCTCTCTCTCTCTCTCTCTCTCTCTCTCTCTCTCTCTCTCTCTCTCTGTGTGTGCCTGTCTCTCTCTCGCTCTCTCTCTGTGTGTGTGTCTGTCTCTGCAAGATTCCACGGCTCTCTTGCCCTGTAATTGTGGAGGGTTGCCCATGGTGGCAGTGCTGTGCTCTAACTCAGGAGTTTAGCAGTGGTGGAAATATGAACATCCGGAGAGAATGTGGCAGATGGCTGACAGGGCATTTTTACCCATAACGCCCCAGTAAAACTTTAACTCCCAAGATTTAGTGCTAGCGCTCTGCACTTAGCAAGCTGCAGCCGCGGGCATATTTTTTCAAAAGTCCCAAACTGATGGCTCTGCAAGCTGCACATGAACATGCTTTATTGATTGCGTTGTTAAAAGATTCAAAGGGTCAGTATCATTTAGCAAAAGACAGTTTTAGAGGACAAATAAAAGCTAAAAATTGCACAAACGTTGGGGAGGGCATCATTGTTTTTTTAAGGGAAAACAGACTAAAATTATTAATTGTGTCATAATATTGACTGATGAGGATTTTGAACAATAATTTAGAAATGGCAAGGTTTCTACGCAACTACAACAATTATGGCGTCTAATTCACTCAGGAAATGTCTCTCAGAGGACCAGGCCAAGGTAATATTTCTCTCTGAGGCTATGCAAATTAGTAACAGTCCATTTTTCATTGTTAATGACCAAGCAATAGTAGTGTCTACTACAAGTTGTGGTACTAGGTTTGGTAAGAATGTGTTATTAGGCTATGTCAAGAACTGATGTCTTCAATAATTATCTACATGGGAAAGTTCAAATTAACTACTTTACAAGGGCATGCAAATAGTCGCTATCACTGACCACGACTAACCGCAAACCTATCATCTAAATACCAAGTTTATTAAAAACCTTTGATTTGAATTCATTATTTGTATCCAGATATGTGAAAGGATCTCCTAGATAGGCTGTGTGGTGATTATTGGGCCCATGATGACTGTAGTGGTGGAGTCGTCACATTGTGCTGGACCGTAGGACAGTGAACAGAGCCAGGGACAGAGCCAGGGACTCACCAGGAGAGTCATCTCCATCTCAGCAGCAGACGCCAGCCTGGTCCGAGGGGCCACATGGAGGAAGGGAACGAGGTGGCATACGAGGCTCAGGTGACAGAGGCACACATCTGCACCCGGCAGCTAGCGCCTGCAGAGTTTGGGTTGGGCGGGCGTTGGGGCGAGGGGATGGAGGCGGTGGGGTAGGTTCTGTTGTTTATGTCACACAGCTGCCAGTGTCTCTACTAGGGGACCAGTAAAAACGGGAAGAGGAGACACAGTCGTAACTTGTGAGAAGGAAATAGAAAACTCCCTGACTCCCTCTCTGTCTCATTCTCTTCAGTTCTCTCTCTTCCTCTATCTGTGTGGGACTCCATCTGTCTGTAGCTCTGCTCTGTTGGAGGTCTACCTTCTCTCTCTTCACTCATCTGTACGAGACTTTTCACCTGGACCATTGTTTGACTTTTCCACGTAGTGGCTGTTTTCGATCAACTCAGTTAGAAATGGCTTACTACAAGCACGCTAAAGAACCTCGCAGATATCCAGTCCGACATCTACCTTTACCACGTAAAATGATTTAATGGAAACTTAATTACAGAAATGTGATCATATCATAAATCAACTTCTTGCACTCGATCACCCCCCCCCCCCCCCCCCCCCCCACCCCCCCCCACACACACACACACACACATTGTTTATTCCTCATTCAACAATGAAAAGGTAAGACAAAGTGAACTCTGATTCCAATTGCCAAATTATGAGGAGAAAAAAGCTGATAAATAGCTGTAACGCGGAAAAGAGCGCGCCAAGAGTGTCTTCACGCTATGAAGTCCCCATTCTTCCCACACAACTCCCTCTATTCTTAGCATTATCTGTGCAAGCCATTACCCTGGCACTTACCTGATGTCTACACTTCTGGAACAACTCCATCCGTTCACCCTGCGACATAGAGAAATGGGGCGGCCTGTTGGCCTGAACACACACTGCATGCGCCGGTTTATCTCCTCACATTAACATGATTGAAAATATGAATACCCGAATTCTTATCGTAGGTCCACTTTATAAAAGAATCCATCATAAGACGTATTATGTGTTTATCACGTCAGGGGGATAGATGGCGTGCCTGAGATTTCATTTACCGTGCATGGTCAGTGCAAACCTGGCCAGTTACATTGAACTCTTTTTTTATAGAATTTTTTATATTTTTTTATCCATCTAGCTTTTCCCCTTCTTTGTTGCCAACTCAGTCTTGAAATTAACTCCCACTCCTGAGAGCCAGAGTGTTAATAGAAAGTAGAAAGAAAATGACATCATTGAGATCAGTTACATTTACTGTATATAGTGACCGTGTGTGGAGGTGTGATGTGCAGACTGATAAATGTGCTGAAATTACTCAATTCTTTCTCTTTTAATAATTCTGTCATCTTCACAGGCCCATTTGACCATTATGCTATTGAAGTCATTTAAAAAAAAATAATAAAAAAGTAATATCATCAGTCATTTTAATCATTTAATACATCTTTTTCCATCCGTGTTCTTCTTTGTTGGCTTGGACCTTGTGCCAAAGCCAATCTCTACCGTTCTCTCATGGAAAATACACTTGAGGGCAAGGTAATGAGACTGTTGCCACATAATATAGGTAGATGTGGACGGTATAAAGGTGTTTACACAGCCAGTTGGGAATTTACAGATGGAGCATTAGTGTCATTAATCCACTATGTCTAGATCTTTCCTCAACTGATTCATTGTTTTATGTGCAGTAAAGAATTAACAATGGTTGTTGTTGAAAAAAAATGCTGTTCCAAAGTTTGCCTTATGAATTAACTACACTACACTTTCTATTCTCACAACTATGTATCTCTGAATCGGAAAATAGTACAATCACGTGCAATGGGATTGTTGACAGACTTTTGAAGATGTCAGGCAAAGTCCAAGGTTTTTATGACATTCGTGTTTGACCAAAGGCCATTTAGCCTAACCAGTCAGAAAAAAAGAAGAAGTAAAAAGTAAAGACAGTTTTAAGTACAGTATATTAATGAATACCATGGTGTAGTAACATCAAGATGCTTCCCAGATATCTCCATTGTAGAATACAAATAGAGTAAACACAGCCAGCATCATCAGGATTAGCACGAGGCAAAGCCATAACAACAAAGGTGATAACATGTCCAAATAGAACGCTGGAAGCTTGCTTCTCGATAGCCGTGAATGAACTGAACTGAGTTAAGCTTACACTGCATCCCGGGTGGTTTCATTGTGCTAACTAAATACAAGGGGACTTAATCAAGCTTAAAAATAACAAACAAACAAATAAAACAGGGGTCCTCTGAGAACTCATTAGAGGCCTTGTCGAACTCCGAGAGACTACATAATTACTTACCAAAATAAAAATGCAAAGCTATTTTGTTTGTATTTCATTCACTTTTTGATTACTGATGAACTAAGGTCATTGAAACTGAACTTTTCTTTGAAAAGTTTGATTGAGAAAAGGCATTATTGTGAGAAATTGGCCTTTTGGATGGGAGATTCAATCTCTCCTCACTCCTCTTTGCCAGAAGAAGTGAAAGGCTTGCTTCTGTGCATTCCAAAAATGGAACATGAGCCATTGCTTCTGTTGATGTTCTATATTGATTGAGTAGAAAAGCGGAAGAAATACATGTACTTACTTCCTTCATTAAAAGACAGAAAATCAGACAAACTGACAAGGAAATGAAACGAGTTCAACCAGATTTCTATAAATAAATCTTTTTTTTGTCATTTTAATTACTGGATCAACAGCGCCTCAGATGAATGGCCTAGCCATCAATCTTTAATTAAAGTCACGGTTTGCAGATTGCCACGATGCTGTGCCTGATTGAAAAATAAGCGGAATGATATTTCTATTAGAGTTTGTTTTATTAATAACGCGTCAGAGGTTTAAAAACATGTCCAAAAGGGACCCAATCAAAGGGAAATGATAGACAGTCTACATTTCAGACTTAAGCAGCGGGAGTTCTTGTTTTCATTTTTTTTTTTCATTCTTAACCCCATCAACCCCTTCAAATGTTAAGGCCTTCAACATGAGGGAAATTCATCTGAAGTACTCCAGTCTAAGCGTCTATAGCTGTCACGTAATGAGAAACATACCAGCAAGCCAGTCGAGTTGATTATTTCAGTGGTACACATACCACTCTACTTCTCTCTCAATCTATCTCACTCTCTCACACACGCTCGCACGCACACAAGGTTGGGTAGATTACTTTTTAAATGCAATCCGTTACAGTTACTAGTTACCTGTCTAAAATTGTAATCAGTATCTTAACTTTAGGATTAGCTAAACTCAGTAACGTAATCTGATTTCTTTCAGTTACTTTTGGATTACTTCACCAGTAAAACACATAAGAAGAAAAAGAGATTATTACCCATTTAACAACATGTATTGCAGGATGTTTGAGCTACTAAGCAGAGCCACATTAGAACACATCACAAAACAAGGTGACAAAAAATGTTTTTAAGCCCTGTATACCTGCTTCTAACATGCGTCCTTCATCCTGATATTGCCCATTTACACATATAAGATCTTATCAGTCAGACCACAATGAGTCTTTTAATCATGCACACCCGTCTAAAAATGCAACGTGCAGGACGAAGGATACATGTTAAAACCAGGTATAAGTAAGGTTTTAAAATGGATCTGCCCCTTTTTTTTATGGATCTGCCCCTTTTTTTTAACGTTCGCCTAAAATATCATACCCAAATCTAAAAGCAAGGATATGCATATTCCTGATACCATTTGAAAGGAAACACTGACGTCTGTGGAAATGTAAAATGAATGTAGGAGCATATAACACATTAGATCTTGTAAAAAATAATACAAAGAAAAAATTCTGTGGTTTTCTTGTATTTATTTTGTACCATCATCTTTGAAATGCAAGATAAAGGCCATAATGGTATATTCCAATCCCAGGTGCAATTTAGATTTTGGCCAATAGATGGCAGCAGTGTATGTGCAAGGTTTTAGACTGTCCCAAATGTTGTACCGTAACAGCAATGCTAAACACTTATCTCACGGGACACCAGTACAAAAAAGTATGAAAATGTATGCGCTCACTACTGTAAGTCACCCTGGATAAGAGCGTCTGCTAAATTACTAAAATCAGAAACAGTTTAATCACAATTTTTGTCCACCAAGTAGTTTTTAAGTTTAAGCAAAAAACGAGTGCAGCTAGATGCAATAAACCCACATATCAGCCATTTGATCGCAGTAGGCCTATTCTGAAGCTAGCCTACTCAGATGATTGAAGGCAGAATTTGCTGTTGTATTGCAGCAAGACGACATGCTCTAGATGAGCATCAGACATCCTGTTTCGCTGAGGGGTAAATATGTTTCCACCATAGCTGATAGAGGCGCTGAACTGGGGCACTGGAGGGCAGTGCAGTGTTGTACTTCAGAAACAAGTTCAGGACTATGGGTAACGATTTCAAGGAGTCCAAAGACTTGACTGTACCATTGGCCCTTGTTGTTGTACCTCCGAACACAAAAAAAATGGTCTTCTGACTCATCAGACTTGTTCTGTGTTCCCACATCAACCTCTTCGGAGTGTGTGTTCTCCATCGAAGCTGCTTCTTGAACTAATGTGCGCCGCATCTCCTTTCTCTTTCCAGGGTTGACACAGTCGGAACATTGGCACGGTAGCAGTTACCATTTTTTCTTCATGGGTGCTTAGCATAGCTCCAAACCGGCGGTCTATAGCCTCAATGACCGCGGGGATGATGTGTGCAGAGAACGTCGCAAGAGGTATTTCCTCTAGAGAGCTTCGACTTCAAATTTAGAATTGTTGGGGATAAGAAAGCCAAGAAAACACTTCGTCCCTCCCCGAAGAAGACCAATAGAGAATGCGAGTGGTTGTAGGACTGTACTGTACTAGTTTAGAAAAGCAATCTCACGAGGATGTAATTTTCTGCTAACACCCAGGTCTTCACAGATTTGCCCCAGCAGGTCATCTGTGAGGGCTACGAGTTTGGAGACGGTACGGTACTTTGAGCTCCATCTGGTCACACATGGCACAGTTACTTTCATGCAATGTCCTCTATTGCCTCGGATGCTAATGTTGACCTGTGTGCTTTGTCCCAAATGCTGGGACATTTTGACATGGCACCTCGTGATGGACCTTGGGATGCAGCTTTGTCCACCTCAACGATGGCGATGAGGTTGAGGGTGTGTGCCACACAACGTTGATGTGGAGGGAGAAAAAAAGTTATTGGTCAACCTCCTCAAGAATTGCACGCACATCATCAAACCTCACTCCTTCATCTACCTTATCTTGCGCCTCTTCATTTCCACTGAACTCCCGGAATGCCTTTACAAAGATGCTTCCATTTTCTGTCACAGTGGCTCTCACTTTGTGCTGAATTTTAAAGTCTGGATGTATTTCACTTACTGTAACGTGGCAGCAAGTCACATCGGAGGTATGACAACTTCTCAGTCTCGCACAAGCCAAAGCAGCTGACTTCCTCTCGAAGGTGTCCTGCTTGATCGCGTGGCATGTTATTTATTTATTCATTTCTTATTTCACCTTTATTTAACCAGGCAGGTCAGTTGAGAAAAGTTCTCATTTACAACTGCGACCTGGCCAAGATAAAGCAAAGCAGTGCGACACAAACAACAACACAGAGTTACACATGGAATAAACAAACATACAGTCAATAACACAATAGAAAAATCTATATACAGTGTATGCAAATGTAGTAAGATTAGGGAGGTAAGGCAATAAATAGGCCATAGTGGCAAACTAATTACAATTTAGCATTAACAGACCAGATGTCAAATTCCCTTTCAGTTCATTGCATCAAAGTCTCTCTACACATGACCTTTCTCCCACCATTGATTCCTTCTACTAGCTTGCGGAATGAAGGCACCTCTACTAGCGAAAAGGGTTGCACATCTTCTATGATGAAGTCAAATACCAGGTGATTAACCCAGCTTTGTGAGCTGTGTGATCCTTCTGGCTGTAGTTTCGCTTGTTTCAACGGTGTACAGTATCTCCCTTTTTGGCCATCTCTAGATGGCCGTGCATCTCTGCACTACATGTCATCTGGCTGCATTTTCCTGCTTAGGGTCTTCCATTGACTGTTATGCATCCTCTTAAAAAACGAAATGCAATTACTTAATTGTGACAGTAAAGTATATGTAAAACAACTGTGGAGTGAGCACCTTGTTATTGTTTCAATTAAGGACTGTAGCTTTACCCAACTTGTGCCACTTTTGTCACTTTCTATAGCCTGCTCCTGTCTGATAAACACTGGGCTGGGGTTGGAACATGTAACCAGTCACACATGGACAAAGCTGTGGATGCAAGGATGTCTATGGTTGTTTATATTGTTTGTCTAGAAATCTTTTTTTAAAACTATGGACTAATACAGTATTGTACATTGAGTTATGATTGAATAATACAGGCATATATTTGGGTTGAAAAAAACAATTGAACAGCAGGAAAACTGTAGAGTCGATCTATTGATTTGGGTAACATGTTACTCTGAAACCAAAGCTAGATGGCTAGCTAGCTAACTAAGTTAGCAACAACCATGACAGTAAGCATCTGGTTATGTTGGGTTACAGAGTGCAAGTACCTTTTTTTAAACGTTTGACTTATCTAGCTAGCTAGGCAATGTAGCTCAGTGAATCTCACCCAACTATCAACAGTAGAACTGATTTATCTTAGTTAAAATAGATTTAATTAGAAAAATTGTTAACACATTAGCACAATAGCATACTTGTGTCACGTCCTGACCTTAGTTCCTTTTTTATGTCTCTATTTTAGTTTGGTCAGGGCGTGAGTTGGGGTGGGCATTCTATGTGTTGTTCTATGTTTTTGTATTTCTGTGTTTGGCCTTGTATGGTTCCCAATCAGAGGCAGCTGTTTATCGTTGTCTCTGATTGAGAACCATACCTAGGCAGCCTGTTTTCCCACTATGATTGGTGGGTAGTTGTTTTCTGTCTTTGTAGTAGTTACCAGACGGAACTGTTTCGGTTGTTTTTTTTCTTTACTTTGTATTTTAGTGTTCAGTTCAGTTTAATACAATTACGAACACTTACAACGCTGCATATTGGTCCGATCCTTCATACTCCTCCTCAGAAGAGGAGGAAAACCATTACAGAACTACCCACCAAGAAAGGACCAAGCAGCGTGGTAACCAGGAGCAGAGGGTTCTGGACTTCTGGACTTGGGAGGAGATACTGGAAGGCAAGGGACCCTGGGCACAGGCTGGATAATATCGCCACCCGAAGGAAGATCTGGAGGCAGCGAAAGCTGAGCGGCGGCGATATGAGGTAAGGCAGCGCAACAGGCACGAGATATTATATGTCTTTGGGGGGCACATGGGGAGATTGGCGGGGCACACGGGGAGATAGGCGGAGTCAGGAAATAGACCTGAGCCAACTTCCCATGCTTACCGGAGGAAGCGCAGTACTGGTCAGGCACCATGTTATGTGGTCAAGCGCACGGTGTCGCCAGTGCGCGCTCAGAGCCCGGTGCGCTATAGGCCAGCCCCCCGCAAGTGTCATGCTAGAGTGGGCAGCCAGCCATGGCTGCGTGTTTGGTCTCCGGTACGCCGTTTCGGCCCAGGGTATCCTGCGCTGCGTGCTGTGTCTCCGGGGCGCTGGGAGGGTGCAGTGCGCCCTATGCCTGTGCTCCGCCAGTACCGGGAGAATGTGGGCATTGAGCCTAAGGGAGAGGTGCGAGTGGTATGCACCAGATCTCCAGTGCTCACCCACAGCCCGGTTCAACCTGTGCCTGCACTCTGGAGGGTCCGGGCTAAAGTGGTCATCCAGCCTGGAGGAGTGGTGCGAAAGCTGCGCACCAGAGCTCCAGTGCTCCCCCACAGCCCGGTCCATCCGGTGCCTCCTCCACGCACCAGGCCTCCTGTAGGTCTCCCCAGCCCCAGTCCTGTGGCAGCCCCACCCACCAGGCTGTCTCTCCGCCTCCTCCCTCCAGGTTCTCCCGCCTGTCCGGCGCTTCCAGAGTCTCCCTCCTGTCCGGAGCTGCCAGAGCCACCCTCCTGTCCGGAGCTGCCAGAGCCGCCCTCCTATCCGGAGCTGCCGGAGCCGCCCGTCAGTCAGGAGCTGCTGGAGCCGCCCGTCAGTCAGGAGCTGCCGGAGCCGCCCTTCTCTCCGGAGCTGCCGGAGCCCCCCTTCACTCCGGAGCTGCCGGAGCCGCCCTTCACTCCGGCGCTGCCGGAGTCTCCCGTCTATTCAGGGCCCGCTGCAAGGGTCCCCAGTCCAAGGTCGGCGGCGGGGGTCGCCGCTCCAAAGGCGCCACTTAAGTGGGCCAAGATTATGGTGGAGTGGGGTCCACGTCCTGCGCCAGATCCGCCACTGTGGACAGATGCCCACCCAGACCCTCCCCTATATGTTTAGGTTTTGCGGCCGGAGTCTGGACCATTGGGGAGGGGGAACTGTCACCTTAGTTCCTTTTTTATGTCTCTATTTTAGTTTGGTCAGGGCGTGAGTTGGGGTGGGCATTCTATGTGTTGTTCTATGTTTTTATATTTCTGTGTTTGGCCTGGTATGGTTCCCAATCAGAGGCAGCTGTTTATCGTTGTCTCTGGTTGAGAACCATACTTAGGCAGCTGTTTATTTAGGCAGCTTAGGAACTGTTTCGGTTGTTCTTTTTGTTACTTTGTATTTTAGTGTTCAGTGCTATTGAATAAAATGACGAACACTTACCACGTTTGGTCCGATCCTTCATACTCCTCCTCAGAAGAGGAGGAAAACCGTTACAACTTGCTACGATATCTTGCAAACTACAATAGCTAGCAACTGACAGAGCAACCTTAAGTGAGCTGCATACTATAGTGTAGGAGAGTTGGCAAGCAAATTAGCAAACTAAACAGAATAACTAGCTACTAATCTGACAAACTAGCTAGCTAATACTCTCCAAAATCTCTGACCTATTGTCACGACTCCTACCGAAGGTAGCACCCCTTCCTGTTCAGGTGGCGCCACGGCGGTTATCGTCACCGGCCTACTAGCTGCCACTGATCCCTTTTCCCCATTTCTGTTTATTGGTTTCACCTGTGTTTGTTTTAGGCTGATTGGTTGGGCTTTATTTACCAGCAGGCCCACCTGCTGCTTGTGCGGGATTGTTCGATGTACGTGTGTACACTTCTGTGTGTCACGGTTTTCCCATGTGCTTGGGTTTTTTGTTGGACTGTTTAAGTCACCCGTGTTTGGGGCATTTGTTTTGGTTGGCGTATGTTCACCGTTGTTGTGCATTAAAAGTTAGCACTACCCTGAACTCTCTGCGTCCTGCGACTGACTTCTCACCCACTACACCCCAGGCGTTACACCTATGCTGGAACATTTGTAACATTGTGAAGACAACCTGTCTGTCTCTAAAGACAAGCTAGCTAAGCAAGCTAACGTGCCACAGCTGCCAATCGTCATCCTTACCTCTAAGTGTTTCTTCAGATTCGAAGTCGAGTCTCTGGATGTCGACAGCAGCTTTACCGTTGGGCAAACATAGTTTGCAAGGAACTGTTACATTCCAGTCCTCTTCTTCTTTGAACACAAATCGTTTTTTGAAACGCCACCGAGAAGAATGCACTGCATTGGCACACCATACCTTTTTATTTTGTAACCGTGTTGCTCAGGCGGGAAGATCAAAGCAGTACTTTTTCTGTTGACGTTGATATGAAAGGTGATTAAGAAAACATGCAATTGTTACATGGGAAAAAAAATTCTGCAAACATTCCTTCTAAATTTGAAAGTAATCCTAGAAGTAATAATCAACTTTTTCAAAAGTATTGGTAATCTGATTACAATATTTTAGCTGGCAACATAACGGATTACAGTTACAGTTGATTTGCAATCCGTTACTCCCCAACCCTGCATATACACTTCTCTATTTCTCTCTCCCACACGTAGACTTCAATAAAGTTATTCATGATTTTCCTAACCCCTCTCTGCACTGCCTAGGAAGGGACAGGGACAAATCCTCACAATACAGCCCAACAGCACAACACCTGCACATGGACAGACGGCCAGCTGTCTGAGAGAGGGAAGAGGGAGGAGGGACACGCTAGTGGCCTGTCCCTAAATGCTGACAGTAGCATTCTCAGTCTCTTCTCATCCAGATCTATTAGGTACGATTAGAACCTCTTTGCCAGCATTGACGTCTTGTGAATTTGTATAAATGCATTGGCTTGGTGAATGAAAATGCCCTCGCTTATTGACAATATGCCAATGATCATCACCTGAATAGTGGTACTTCTGCTGCATGTCTCATTTGATTGTCTAAAGTGTTTCTTTATCCTGGTCCTCGGGACCCAAAGGGTGCACATTTTTAGTTTTTGCGCTAGCACTACACACCTGATTTCACTAATTGAAGGTTATTGGAATCAGTTGATTATTGGAATCAGGTGTGTAGTGCTAGGGGGGAAAAAAATTAAATGTACACCCCTTTGGGTCCCAAAAGACTAGGATGAAGAAACACTGGTCTACAGTATATCATTCATTAGTGTTCACATTTATTGCGGTAACACGTCTCTGAGAGTCAAACAGCAGAGTCACTGTGAGGCCTCTCTTTTAATCTGTGGCAACTCTTTTTTTTTTTTTAGAGGAGCTCAACAATGCTCTTGACCTGAATGCAGCATGTTTGTTGTGTTGAGTAATTCCTCTTCTATCCCTCCCAAGATGAACCCTCTGGTTTATTTTTAAGTCATCAATTACTCAAACTTTGCCAGGCTATCTCTCCCCTACCATCTGGGCTCCATACCCTTCTTTTAAAGGCTGCTCGAATAATGACAACCTTCTCTCTGCCATTAATTTATGAGCCTAGAGAGCTGTTCTTCATGCCTTATCATGCACCTCCATTTGATCTCGCGTATATATTTCTTCCCTGCATCTGCACACCCGGGCTACATAAATCTCTTAGTCTCACACCCTGTCACCATTCCAAAAGATGCACGGGGAGAGAGTCTTTAGTTCCCTTACCAAGCAAAGGAGAAAAATGGAACAATAGTGACCTCAGGTTCTAAAAATGATATCAGAGGTAGCCAATGGGAGAGCTGGAGTTATAGGGTACTGATTCACTTTTTATGCTGATGTTGTCTGTTGACGTGGGGGGTACATGATGCAGTCTGGCATTATGCTTACTGTGCCCTGTGACCTCACTCAAAACCTCAGCTGACCCCTGAGTGGATGAGACTGAGATAGAGGTTGCGGTCCAAATACTTAAGACACACCCTCCTCCACTTACCCTCACCGTTTGCCCTTGGGGGAATCCTCGTCGCAATCGTGGAGGTGGTCCAAATGATTAGCCAAGCAAGGGAATTTAGCAACGTAAGCCCCTCAGCCCTCGTTTTTAGTCGGCTTTGCGAGTGTACAATTATGTTCACTCCAGAGCCTGAAACTCCCCATAACTCAATTCGCAACGATTGTACATCTGCTAAGAAAAGTCATCTAAAACTTAAAAACAGCATCAATGGAGAAGTCAACATACAAGTGTAAGTAAAAATGAATGCAAATAAATTAGAAATTGTGCTACTAATGCACATGACGGCACAAACACATTGTCGAAATAAAACATTTTCCTTCTTCAGGATATCCAGCTAGGCAGGCTAACGCTAGTTAGCTAATTAATTGGCTAGCTATCATACAGTAGGCATATATTCATAATTTAATATATTTAATATATGTAGACGTGCACTCATAATTGACTGTAGAGCATATAAAGCAACCACAAGCTACCGGCACGAGTGACGAATTTCCTGCCAAGGGTGTTCCATTTAAAAATCATTCCTTCCTCCCTCGCCCCTTGACCTGCAAGTGTATACTCGTCAGACGTCATGATACGTCATCAGAAGTGTCCCCTTAATTTGAGCGCTGAGGGGATAGGGTGTGTCTTTTAAGTGTTTGGACTACAGCCAGAGACTCATACTTTTATTTCCCTATGATAACCATTGCTGATTTTGTCTTTAGTTTTCCAAATACCAAAGGATGAGATCAATGGAAACAGAAATCAAGAAAGCACCTGCATCTGGCCAGTTCTAAAGGAAGATGTAAAATGATTATAGAGTAAGAGAAAACAGAATGTTTGTGAAACCCTTAAGGATTGTTAGGCCTATAGTGTGTATTTTGTGTCAGTGGGAGTTGTGTGTGTGCACCGACAATAGCCGGCACCTTGCAAAGACTCTATTTTCATATTTATTTTTGCTCCTAATGAAATCATGCGCAAATCGCCCCCAAAGTGCTGACAGAAGCTCAAGGCCTAAAAGCCAATCCTCTCAGGGCCTCGTTTAGAGACGGGCTGAAAGCGACTCTCAAACAAGCTTTTTATTGTGTCGTGTTTCTCTTCTCTGTCTTCTGTGTTGCTGCCTCTCGGAGGGATCTCCAAATTGTCGCCTCAGCTTTCAAAACCAGCTTCCAATACACTACTGACTTAATCTAAGCCTGTCTAAAGGCTAAAAAAATACAAACAATATTGTAAACTTCTTTGCATTTCTCACAAATGACAGAGCCATATTTTCTTCCCAAAATGACACTTTAATTAAACAAATGACTGTGCCATGGGAGAAGGACCTTCAAGAGCACGATAAGACTGAGGAGATAAGTGGGTGTTTATCAAAGACGCGGGGGGTTTAAACCTTTAATAGGTAACGCTGAGATAAGTAAGCCTTTGTGATGTTACTGGTGCAGAGATATTTTCTAGAGAGGGGGCTTATTGTAGAGAAAAAAGAAATGGGATCAAACCAGAGTCTTAAAGAGTCAGTGATTAAGAAAGGCAGAGGGGACGACCAGTGTCCCTCTCAACTGTAGTCTTCGTCTTGTTGCTATTCGTGGACCTTTTGAGTGCGATTTCCCGACTTCTTTCAAAATGGCGTTAACCTCAGCTGCTGTGCTCTCCTATTAATAAAACTGCTTTTACGATAAGGGTATCAGCAATTTTCACGGATTAACAAGAGCCCAAACATTGGATAGTGCGCATTGTCGTGGTAGCTTTACCTGTCATACATTTGCTCATGCTGAGAGTGTAAAACTTTTTCCCTCAAGAATTTATTTTCTGACAATCTATAAAACTCCCTCTCAGAGTTTACCAGTAAATCAATAATCTGTTATGGTATTGTAGATGTTTTTTGTTGTTGACTTTGAACCCACATATAACTTTGTAATGGAAATTACATTGGTGTGTTTGGGTGCATTTTTACAGTCCTACTCATCAGTAGGTCTCCCTTCTCTATGTTCATCACTCACACAACAACGTCCAGAGACCCCCTCGCTATTGCTGTGTCACTTGCCAGACCAAGACATGCTTTGTTGTAGTGCTGTTATATGACTTTCACTTACAGTGGGGCAAAAAAGTATTTAGTCAGCCACCAATTGTGCAAGTTGGTGGCTGACTGGTGGAAAATGGTGGGGAAAAAGTATTTGGTCACCTACAAACAAGCAAGATTTCTGGCTCTCACAGACCTGTGATGGGGCCATCTTCTTTAAGATGCTCCTCTGTCCTCCACTCATTACCTGTATTAATGGCACCTGTTTGAACTTGTTATCAGTAAAAAAGACACCTGTCCACAACCTCAAACAGTCACACTCCAAACTCCACTATGGCCAAGACCAAAGAGCTGTCAAAGGACACCAGAAACAAAATTGTAGACCTGCACCAGGCTGGGAAGACTGAATCTGCAATAGGGAAGCAGCTTGGTTTGAAGAAATCAACTGTGGGAGCAATTATTAGGAAATGGAAGACATACAAGACCACTGATAATCTCCCTCGATCTGGGGCTCCACGCAAGATCTCACCCCCTGGGGTCAAAATGATCACAAGAACCGTGAGCAAAAATCCCAGAACCACACCACCTAGTGAATGACCTGCAGAGAGCTGGGACCAAAGTAACAAAGCCTACCATCAGTAACACACTACGCCGCCAGGGACTCAAATCCTGCAGTGCCAGACGTGTCCCCCTGCTTAAGCCAGTACATGTCCAGGCCCGTCTGAAGTTTGCTAGAGAGCCTTTGGAGGATCCAGAAGGAGATTGGGAGAATGTCATATGGTCAGATGAAACCAAAATATAACTTTTTGGTAAAAACTCAACTCGTCGTGTTTGGAGGACAAAGAATGTTGAGTTGCATCCAAAGAACACCATATCTACTGTGAAGCATGGGGGTGGAAACATCATTCTTTGGGGCTGTTTTTCTGCAAAGGGACCAGGACGACTGATCCATGTATAGGAAAGAATGAATGGGGCCATGTATCGTGAGATTTTGAGTGAAAACCTCCTTCCATCAGCAAGGGTATTGAAGATGAAACGTGGCTGGGTCTTTCAGCATGACAATGATCTCAAACACACCGCCCGGGCAACGAAGAAGTGGCTTCGTAAGAAGCATTTCAAGGTCCTGCAGTGGCCTAGCCAGTCTTCAGATCTCAACCCCATAGAAAATCTTTGGAGGGAGTTGATAGTCTGTGTTGCCCAGCAACAGCCCCAAAACATCACTGCTCTAGAGGAGATCTGTATGGAGGAATGGGCCAAAATACCAGCAACAGTGTGTGAAAACCTTGTGAAGACTTACAGAAAACGTTTGACCTCTGTCATTGCCAACAAAGGGTATATAACAAAGTATTGAGAACTTTTGTTATTGACCAAATACTTATTTTCCACCATAATTTGCAAATAAATTCATTAAAAATCCTACAATGTGATTTTCTGGATTTTTTTTCTCATTTTGTCTGTCATAGTTGAAGTGTACCTATGATGAAAATTAATTTTTTAAGTGGGAGAACTTGCACAATTGGTGGCTGACTTTTTTGCCCCACTGTATATGACTGTTGTTCTTTTGAGTGTGTTAGTACAGTATGCTCAGTAATACAACATGATTCATCAACTGTTTGCAAACTGTCCTAGACGTCCTCCTATATAGTTAATAAGAGTACAGTGTCATTGTTCTAAAATCCAAGAGATAAAAGGGTATTGTACGCTGAGTGTACAAAACATTAGGAACACCCCCTCTTTCCATGACATAGACTGACCAGTTGAAAGCTATGCTCCCTTATTGTTGTCACTTGTTAAATCCAATTCAATCAGTTCAGAAGGGGAGAGACAGGATAAAGAGTGATTTTCAGAGGGTGAATGGGCATGACAAAATACAGTGTTTAAGTACCTTTGAATGAGGTATGAAGAACTGCATTGCTTCTGGGTTTTTCATGCACAACAGTTTCCTGTGTATGGTCCACCACCCAAAGGATATCCAGCCAACTTGACACGACTGTGGGAAGCACTGGAGTCAACATGGGCCAGCATCCCTGTGGAATGCCATCAACACCTTGTAGAGTCCATGCCCCGACAAAATTGAGGCTTTCCTGATTGGAAAAGAGGTGTTCCTAATGTTTTTTTACATTCACTGTATATGACCATAATCATTGTAATTCTTCTTCTCTATTTATTTATTTTGTGACCTTAGCTGGAGTGATTTATACTGAGCCGATTACATCATTCATAATATCAAAATACAAAAAAAAAAAAACATAAAAACTGTGATGATGTAATGGATATTTGACTTTTGTGTAAACGCAGACACATTTAATTAGGGGTTGCAGAGCTCCAATAGGGTTCATGGCTTAGGCCTCCTTAAACGACAGGACCGCATGTGTTTCAGGTTATGTAAGCATGTGTTAGGCTGCAGCTCCGAGACGCCATTAACCTACACACGTGTCTGCACCGCGGCCAGGAACTGTCTCTGCAACAACAAAAAAATTGGAAAGAGAAAGAAAGCAAAAGCAGTGAGCCTTTCATTCGCTCTTGGGCTGAAACTATTCCTCGGCAGGGAGCAGGATCAGTGTCATAACCCTTGCACCACCACACACCACCGCAAAGAAACATACAAACTTAACAAGCCCCTGGTTGGGGGAAAAGTGTTGAAGACCTAAAGATGGCTTCCTTTACATACTGTGGCCCTCATGTTTCCCTGTAGGGGGGAGCTTTTTTCAGAATGCCTCTGCGGGGGTCACGGACCACCATAGTGAGTGTTCAAAGCGTGAGTGGTTATGGGTAATGATCCGTTTCTGTAAATGTTTTGCTTTCTTTTTTAATCGTGCACAACCCTGGCACTTTCTCTGAGCTGTTATGGTAGATGCTGGACCACAGACCTCGCTAAAACCATGAATATGACAATAAAATACAAATTATGTTCCTCATTTCACTCATGGACATTAATCCAATCTTCAGATATGAATTTCCTTTTAACCAAAACTGTTATTCAGACAAAATAGCACAAAAATAAAGCTTTCTTCATCAATGCCACTGTGATCCTAGCCTGTCAGTTACCTACGTCTGCCACTTCCCTTTATAGCATAAGCAAGCGTGAAATGTTTACCTGAACACCTTTCTGTAGGGAAGCGTGGAATAGGAGCTGGCACAAGCTGCATTGGAGGTACATGGATGTGACAGATATATAAAACAGAGAGAGAGAGAGAGAGAGAGGTGTGTGTGTGAGAAAGAGAGAGAACTGCCACTTGCCATTGCGGCAGCACTCAGCAGAGGTATGCCTTTAGAGGGGGATAAATTCAACCTGATGTGCCCGTCCTTTTGCCTTCAAAGCGCTGGCATTGCCATGCTGTTCACGTCATAGGACAGACACACATTAGCTGTCAAACTCTTCTTTCATCTCCAAACTTCAAAGAGGCCGATTGATTACTCTAAATGGCCATTACCAAACATCCGTTGCTTCCTCACTGAGAAGCAGGCCTGACAACGAAGAATACACAATCACAGGCTGGCTGAATGAAGGGAGCGAGGGAAAAGCTCACTCAAAACATGGCACAGAAATAAAACGACACAACACTGTATGTTTACAAATAAGACACCCTTGTCTCATCTGTGGAGAGACCGCGATCTCAACACTCGATCCCCCTGAGATTCCCCCTGAGATTATAGAGCAGTTCTCCTTGCCAAGGGATCCTAAACTGAATTTGCCCTCACATCTCCTTCTGTGAGACACTTGAAAGAGGCAGGCATGCGCTCCGAGCACCACAGCTCTCTTCATCCACTTGAGAACACAGTTTGGGTGGGTGTGACATGTTAGCACATAGACAGAGAGCACTAGTGCATTGGTTGCGATTAAACCACTGTGAAGACTGCACTGCACTACCACAGTCCCTCCTACTGATGATGTCACACTAGCAGGCTAGAGCAGTGGAGCTGAGTGGACTCAGTGGAATCTGAAATGAATATTCAGATTCCTACACTGTAACAAACTGATGTACATTTACAGCAAAAATCTTAGTTAGCTACTAGAAATCTATATTACAGTACAACACTGGAAAGAGCAATGCATTATGGGGGTCCAATGGCATTCTGACACACTGTTAGCGATTGCTGTAGTTTTACATGACAATGTTACAGTAAAGTACAGTATTAGTACTGTTTGGCTGTACACACACACTCACGCACACACGCATACACGCACGCACACACACACACACCCACACACAAACTCACGTTGGTCATCAGAGAGACATTTCCTGTGCAGGAGAGTGCATTGCTGTCAACCTCCTCCATCTCTGAGGAAACAGATTTATGACCAGCCATTAAAGTGTGTCATTATGAAGTGCCCTGTTCTCCTGATACAGAGCACCAAGCGGACGCACCACTGGTCAAACACTTCATACACACCAGGCAATTCTAGACACCAAAAATATATATATATTTTTTAGAATACCACTGTCATGCTTATAGAGCTCCACTCGGCTTGGGTCTAAAAGAGTAAGCACAACCTGTTTCACGAGTGTCCACAGAAGATGGTGCTCATTATTTTCAGATTATATCAACCATTATGCAAATGAATCTGTAGACCATGTCTGCTCAATGCCTGCCTTCACAACACACACATGTACATACACACACTCATACATGCTGCAGAAAAACGAATCCCAGAGCTAAGCACTCATAAAACTGGAATAAAACCTCCATTTCCATGAAGATGCCTTACTTGTCTTTCTCTGAGACAGATGGTGGAGCAGGCATGTATATATTTTACATTTTATCCCACCCAGATTGAGGCCGGGGATACTAAAAAAAAACATAAAAATCTAAGATGAGCGGATAGAGCTAATAATATAATCATTGGAAACACCTGCAAAGCGTGCAGATGGGTGATTTGAGGCGTCTGGTCCGTCAGTACCATGGTCCCGCCTCCCCATATGGAGAGTTGTGATGGCAAGGCCTCAGACGCTCAGCCTGCTTCCCTCGCACAGTCCTCACACAGCCTGCGAGGAGCAACTCCATAGAGCACTGGGGTGCGCTGACGTGTGTTACAGCCTATCTGGTCCCCTTTGCAGAATCAGTGCAGGTACTGTCCCGGTTCACCACATCACCTGGTGCCAAGTATGTGTCAGGCTCCCTCCCCCTCTCTTTCTATCTCCCCCTCTTTCCTTCTCTCTTCCTCTGTATATGTCTGTCCTATTCCCTTCCACCCTCACCCCACAAGTGCTTTTGGAATTTCAAGGGAAATCAGTGCTGGATTTCGACCTTCATGAACATGATTCCAGCATGTGCTTTCTCTTGCCATCAAGGGTCATTCCACTCATTCCACATTCCATTGCTTAACTATTGGACCAGGTATATTGACTGTGGACAACTACAAATACCTAGGTGTCTGGCTAAACTGTAAACTCTCTTTCCAGACTCATATTAAACATCTCCAATCCCAAATTAAATCTAGAATCTGCTTCCTATTTCGCTACAAAGCCTCCTTCACTCACGCTGCCAAACATACCCTCATCAAACGGACTATCCTACCGAACCTTCTACTTCAGCGATATCATTTACAAAATAACCTCCAACACTCTACTCAGCAAACTGGATGCAATCTATCACAGTGCCATTGTTTTGTCACCAAAGCCCCATATACTACCCACCACTGCGACCTGTATGCTCTCGTCGGCTGGCCCTTGCTACAAATTCGTTGCCAGACCACTGGCTCCAGGTCATCTATAAGTTTTTGCTAGGTAAAGCTCCGCCTTATCTCAGCTCACTGGTCACCATAACAACACCTGTAGCATACGCTCCGGCATGTATATTTCACTGGTCATCCCCAAAGCCAACACCTATATTGGCCACCTTTTCTTCCAGGTCTCTGCTGCCAATGACTGGAACGAATTGCAAAAATCGCTGAAGTTGGAGACTTATATCTCCCTCACTAACTTTAAGCATCAGCTATCTGAGCAGCTCACCGATTGCTGCAGCTGTACACATCCCATCTGTAAATAGCCCATCCAACTACCTACCTCATCCCCATATTGTTTTTACTTGCATTTCTTTGCTCTTTTGCACACCAGTATTTCCACTTACACATCATCATCTGCACATCTATCACTTCAGTGTTCATTTGCTAAATTGTTATTACTTCGCTACTATGGCCTATGTATTGCCTTACCTCCTTACTCCATTTGCATACACTGTATACAGATATTTCTATTGTTATTGACTGTACTTTAGTTTATCCCATTTGTAACTTTCTATGTTGTTTTTTTTGTCACACTGCTTTGCTTTGTCTTGGCCAGGTCGCAGTTGTAAATGAGAACTTCTTCTCAGCTGGCCTACCTGGTATGGTATGCTTCGTTGAACTCAGTATTGCTTTGTAACTTAAGAGTTATGCCTTTTTATGTGAATCTATTACTTTTATAAGGATTTTAAATGTACTTGCTTTGATAATGGCTTCTCATGACCCTTCCTTTTGTTCTTAGTCAGCTAAACACATAATACAGTACTTGTTTAATGGAGTCAGATAAACATTTTAATAGGCTCACTGTGGGTCGCGTGTGCGGTGTATATAATATGCACATATATATATATATATATATATCAATTTTTTTCCCCAATACAGTAATATGTGTAGAATTGCAAGAAATTCGTTTTAAAATGCAAAATTCTTTCAGCCTCATTGCAAAATATGTAGAATAGCACAAGATTAGATTAAATCTGATGCACTACTGGGTCATTATGGCATTCAACACCGACAAGAGAACAAAAGGAAATATTAAAACACTTGCCATAGTAATATTTAGTGAAGCAAATTTGAGATCATGATCATGACATTTCTTGAAATTGAAATTTGATCACTTGGAGAGAAGAACCATTGGTAGACAGTACTTGTGTTGTTGATGATGCGTCATCATGAGGATCCTGTTTCACCTATGGACCGGTGACTGAGTCGATAGCCTAATCTGTTGTTTGTTCCTCACTCACTGTAATAGGTTATGCTTTCAATATGTTTCTATGTGTAAACCTTCTCCCTCTTATCTCTCCTGGCTAGTCAAACAAGCCTGGAGAATACGGAATAAATCTCCAAAATGAGAAACGCTGGTCCATGACAAGCCCATCGGCCATTTGTCTAACGTCCAGACCTCCTCTACAATCCCCTGTAGAAGACCCCCATGAGTTAATACCCCTTAGATCTCACCAGCGCCTGATTTACACCTTTATTTAATCATCTTTTAGAAAGCAATTACCAAGTTGTTTTCATGCAGCCCACACAAAAAAAATATATATACACTCTGAAGAGAAATCCCTTTGAAGATGTCAGAAGAAAGTGAACACAACTCAGCGGTGTCATCAATTTTATGGTGAGGCGATATTTTGTTTAAGGAGTCACAAAGAAGAGACACTCCTGGCTGTTGCTGTCACAAAGTGATAACTTTGGAGGCGTCTCAAGAGCGACTGACATTGAGATGCACTTTAAAGAGGGAACCAGGTTATTTACACTCATCTGTCCTGCAGACAGTCAACTTCCTTCAGTTTATAGAGGAGCTTTGAAGGACCTCCGGTCACCAAATATGTTGTACTCCATAACATTATATTATTGAAAGCCTACAGATCCATATTTGATTGTTGAGACCATTGCAGTATGTTCCTGCTTTTTTGCAACAAATAATATTTTTGTGTATAACAAACACTGTACAAATGATTGGCATTATAATTGAATTAGGATTGCATTTGATTATGGATTGACATGTTTTGTGCTATTATCATACATTTTCTGGTATACACAAAAACACAAGTTCAAACATGCAGGGACATAATACACTTGCATACACACTGGTACACACTGGTGACACATGGTACTGTAGTTGATTAGTGCCTTGTTGCAATGTTCAGATTAGATTTTTTTTATTTTTAAAGTTGACGATCGGATACAACCTGGCCCTGTCGTTCACGGACCAATAACAAGTGCAGTCGTCAAGGACGGTGCTGTCGCTTCACATTAAGTGACACGTAAATCCACAGTGGGTGGAGAGGCGCTATTCCGGAGGCATGGGCCTGACATAAATTCACCATGAAAAGTCTCTGTCTTCGGCTACATGGTCCAAAGGACAGTCTTACCTACTGTAGCTGTGAAAACCGGGTTAACTATCTACACACATACACGCACCCATGCATAAACACACACGCAAGACGTTATGGAGTTACGAATTGCAAATATATGGAGGGTCGGAAACAGTCTCAGGCTTGTGGAACGTGTAGATCATAATTGATTGTACCCTTGGATTAAACAAAACCAAGTTTTTGTTACTTACAAAACAGCAGCATCTCAAAAAACAACGCACTTCATACTGTACACGTGCAGATGTGCACGCCTTGTGACTACGATGATAAATAAAATAAGAAAAAAACACCATAATTGTCTCTAAGAGAATTTATTGCATGCGACTTCCACATAAAAGCGGATACTGGTAAGGAAAAAAAGTTTCGTAAATACTTTCACTAATTTAAGTGTAATGTGGAAGGAATTGCCTCTTGTGTGCTGGAAAGCTCTTCGTTTTAATCAGGAGGAAAGGCAGCCGTCATAATATTTAAAATTAGACTTTAATATTTCATTCTCGATACGAGGGTTTATTCTCATTAAACAGCCGAGGCTTTTTCTGTATCTTCAAATGTCAGAGAGAGAACGTGAGAATTAACCACCATTTACTCTTTAGGAGAAGCTCTTAAGATGATTTCCTATGTCAAATATCCTAACGTGTCATTGGTTGGCTTTAGAACACAGGCTAAAGCATGCATAAATGGCTGTACATTAGTAATAAGAAGATTTTGCACTTTTATTTCACAATGGAATGTCCACGCTGCAGATTTTGCTTTACCAATTTAATCGCAAGAACCATGTAGAGTTATGTGAAACACCAATGAGAGGTGTAGGATCTTATCAAGTGTGTTTGATGTTCACTATGTAGCTCTACGTGTGTACTTCAGTGTTATCCGCCATATGGTATCTATTGAAACGTCCCCCTCCCTCTCCTATAACACATGGATAGCCCACGCAAACACCCCCTTCCCCACCGGGAATGGAGCATTGCTATTGGTTTATCACTGTCCAGTGTGCAATGGCCACAGTAATTAGAAAAGCTTGGGCATGCATTTGCAGTGTCCTGGTTAGGTCCGGATCACCAATAACAGCATTTATTGTTTTCTAATCAGGGGCCCTTTGGCTGCTCCGATCAGTCAGTAAATAATGGAGATGTCAATACTTTCAGCCCCATGTCTCACAGCCCCCTCTCCCTCGCAACATAAAAACCCTCATTAATCACACATTACGTTTGAAAAGAGTTCAAACTGTCAAGCTCTGAAACCACGCTCCCCACCCACCCCCCCTTAACACCCAGCACCCCCCTACATTAGTGGTCAACCAGCCAAAATCTCCTCTCGTCATGTAGGCACTTCCATTGATTAGCACTTCTAGCCTCTGTTCTGGACCAGGAATTACCCTTCTAATCTTGTAGTGAGTTATTTGCTGGAGACCAATCACCCTGATCAGGCATATTGCCATCTCTGCAACAGTGTGAACTTGATGTCCTGAGAGCACCCACTTTGCTATTTTTCTTATTCAATATGATCCACAAGGACAGGGTTCATTGAATATGGTCGCTTTATCCATGTCAAGTGTTGCAAACTAGATTTGGAGTTCATTGTGTTTCAGAGGCACTGCAATCCAAGATAAAGGTCCCACGCACAGGCTCTGGCAACTCAACATTGCTTGACTGCCATTATGTCCAGTGAAGAATCATGAGCACTCACCAACAGGATTAGCCCAATTGCCACTGCTAGCAAATAACACTGTAATAACAGTGATGGGAAACTAGCTCAAGAAAACTAGCTCAAGGATCATGTCACTGATTTAGAAGCTAATGAAATGTAAAGCTAGTCTGCTGAGGAAAAAGATAGACATACTGTAGTCATCAGTTTGTTTTAACACTTTCAGTCCTGCTATATATTACTTATTGTGTGCCTCAGGTTTTTATGTTGTTTCTAATGCTCCAAAATGTTTCCCCATAATTAGGTTGAGAACCACATGAAAGCTATATGTTACTGTACAGGAAGTGATTCAACATTCCCCCCTGTCAAACATGTTCCTCCTTCGAAGCTCTAATGAGATTTAGGGTTTAACATCAACTTTAACATAAACTGCTGTTTAGATTAGTTTCCCTCCATTTGGCAAGCCTTTGAAAAAAACAAAAATTAGTGACTCCCCCTCTATGTCTGATCTCTGTCTGTCATTTACTCCACATCATGAACTCATTAGTGACCTGCCTACAGTACAGGATATGATCTTGGATACTGGAGCCTGTGACGACTGCAGCCATTTTGGAGCAGCTCAGGTCTTAGAAAGTTGGTTATCTTCAAATCATTCACTCAACCATTTTGTCATGATTTTGAGCAAGATAATAGATGTTTCAGTGGCCGTGTCCGAATACCCATGCTAGCGTAATACACACTTAAACTGCATACTATGTACTCATTGTGGCATACTATTTAGCACGCACCGTAATAAAAAGTATACGGCATGCCACGGCCGCAACGCAGTAGCGGCTCCTGACTGGGTAGGTGAGGCGGGGCTTTTTCCAAATTCAACAGACATGCGTCACAATAACCAGCCTGATAATAGCTAATTTCCAATTAAATTAAATTCTCTAAACTCTGAATAGGATAAGAATGGAGTTATTGGCCTACTCAGGATGATTACTGGCAGACTATCACATTCGACCTATACCGTAGTAGACCATATAGCTCATCTATCCTATTTAAAAAGGACTAAAGACTGAAACAAAGCATATTGGTTCCTTTTCAACATATTTATTAGTGAAATCAAAGTGCTGTAAAATACAGTATATAATCAAATAGACTAGTACACACACCAGGGAAGTTAGAAACCAATATACACAAGCAGTTAGGAAAGCAAAGGCTAGATTTTTCAAACAGAAATTTGCATCCTGGAGCACAAACTCCAAAAAGTTCTGGGACACTGTGAAGTCCATGGAGAATAAGAGCACCTCCTCCCAGCTGCCCACTGCACTGAGGCTCGGAAACACTGTCACCACCACAATCTACGATAATCGAGAATTTCAATAAGCATTTGTTGCTTTCCACCTGGCTACCCCTACCCCGGTCAACAGCTCTGCACCCCCCGCAGCAACTTGCCCAAGCCTCCCCCATTTCTCCTTCACACATATTCAGATAGCTGATGTTCTGAAAGAGCTACAAAATCTGGACCCCTACAAATCAGCTGGGCTAGACAATCTGGGCCCTCTCTTTCTAAAATGATCTGCAGCAAATGTTGCATTCCCTATTACTAGCCTGTTCAACCTCTCTTTCATATCATGAGATCCCTAAAGATTGGAAAGCTGCCGCGTTCATCCCCCTCTTCAAAGGGGGAGACACTCTAGACCCAAACTGTTACAGGCCTATATCTATCCTACCCTGCCTTTCTAAAGTCTTTGAAAGTTAACAAACAGATCACCGACCATTTCGAATCCCACCATACCTTCTCCACTATGCAATCCGGTTTCTGAGCTGGTCATGGGTGCACCTCAGCCATGCTCAAGGTCCTAAACGATATCATAAACGCCATCAATAAAAGACAGTACTGTGCAGCCGTATTCATCGACCTGGCCAAGGCTTTCAACTCTGTCAATCACCGCATTCTTATTGGCAGACTCAACAGCCTTGGTTTCTCAAATGACTGCCTCGCCTGGTCACCAACTACTTCTCAGATAGAGTTCAGTGTGTCAAATTGGAGGGCCTGTTGTCCGGACCTCAGGCAGTCTCTATGTGGGTGCCACAGGGTTCAATTCTCAGGCCGACTCTTTTCTCTGCATACATCAATGATGTCGCTCTTGCTGCTGGTGATTCTCTGATCCACCTCTACGCAGACGACTCTTCTTTGGACATTGTGTTAACAAATCTCCAGACGAGCTTCAATGCCATACAACACTCCTTCCGTGGCCTCCAACTGCTCTTAAATGCAAGTAAAACTAAATGCATGCTCTTCAACTGATCGCTGCCCGCACCCGTCTAGCATCACTACCCCGGACGATTCTGACTTAGATTATGTGGACATATACTAATACCTAGGTGTCTGGTTAGATTGTAAACTCTCCTTCCAGACTCACATTAAGCATCTCCAATCCAAAATTAAATCTAGAATCGGCTTCCTATTTCGCAACAAAGCATCCTTCACTCATGCTGCCATACATACCCTCGTAAAACTGACTATCCTACCGATCCTCGACTTCGGATATATCATTTACAAAATAGCCTCCAAAACTCTACTCAACAAATTGGATGTAGTCTATCACAGTGCCATTCGTTTTGTCACCAAAGCCCCATATACTACCCATCACTGCGACCTGTATGCTCTTGTTGGCTGGTGTTGTGTCTTTGGCTATGCCGGATTAAGTGATATGACATGCTATTCTATAAAATAATTTATCTGTAATTAATATTACCTGATTGAGCTAATCATGTAAATGTAATTAACTAGAGAGTCGGGCACCACAAAATAATATTTATAGAGCTGTTACCTTCCGAATAAACTCTTAAAGACCTAGTAATATTTAACATCAATAGCAGTCAATATTAATCGTCATCTTAATTCAGTCTCATCTGAAAGTTGTAAATTCTTGGTTATCTCAACGAACCCTGGCTAACAATTTGAATCAGCAATACAAAATTGGGTTTAATCATTTAATTAGTAAACACCTAACTAATCACACAGAATTACGCATACACATAATTAAATCATAACTTGATTACAAATGACGTCATAAAGGAAAACGTCCCTAGCGGGCGGAACAGATATGACAGCTTGTTTTAGTGAAGGAGCGGGAAGACTGAGGAACAAAGGCTGAAGCTGTGCTATCGTAAATACAGCATCTTATGCAATTCTAAATTACCGCCCATTTGGAAAAGGAAAATGCAATAAATATTTGCTCTGAGCTGTGCTTCGGTAGGTTGGTGGTAGATGGAAGGCCGTGTTGCCCAACCGAGTCCTTTGAAGAATGTCTCTGGTTGTCAATTGGATACGTTGTAATAACGTCACTGTGTGGTAGACGGGATACTCTGTCTGTTCCTTCCTAACCTGCGTTTGCAGCTGCTGTTGCTAACTCAACGGCTAGGAGGTATCACTTCTATATTGAATAAGAGTTCAAAGTTCATACCATTCACAACCAAAGCTCACGCTGATTTTGGCTTCATTCTGTAGTTATTATCTGAACCATTCTGACATCGTCCTACATCCTCGGAACAGGAGGTTATATTGTCGTCAAGGGCTTATATAGGAAGGGAGAGGAGGGCGTGTTTGAAAGGTTTTATAGCCCATGTCCCTTCAGAGGGGCAGGCCACTGATTAACCTTTCTGATCTCCCCATCCCGGATCCGGGTTCGTGAATACAGACTCAAGCTCATTACCATAACGCAACGTTAACTATTCATGAAAATCGCAAATGAAATGAAATAAATATGCCATCTCTCAAGCTTAGCCTTTTGTTAACAACACTGTCATCTCAGATTTTCAAAATATGCTTCTCAACCATTGCAAAACAAGCATTTGTGTAACAGTATTGATGGCTAACGTAGCATTTAGCATTAGCATTCAGCTGGCAACATTTACACAAAAAAACAGAAAAGCATTCAAAAAAATCATTTACCTTTGAAGAACTTCAGATGTTTTCAATGAGGAGACTCTCAGATAGCAAATGTTCAGTTTTTCCTGAAAGATTATTTGTTTAGGACAAATCGCTCCGTTTTCTGCGTCACGTTTAGCTATGAAAAAACCCCTGTATCCAGGATTGTGTAAATCTATCAGCAAGCTCATTAGCATAACACAACGTTAACTATTTATGAAAATCGCAAATGAAATGAAATAAATATGCCATCTCTCAAGCTTAGCCTTTTGTAAACAACACTGTCATCTCAGATTTTCAAAATATGCTTCTCAACCATAGGAAAACAATCATTTGTGTAAAAGTAGCTAGCTAGAGTTAGCATTTCGCGTTAGCATTTAGCGTTAGCATTAGCGTTAGCATCCAGCACGCAACATTAACAAAAACATAAAAGCCTTCAAATAAAATCATTTACCTTTGAAGAACTTCTGATGTTTTCAATGAGGATACTCTCAGTTAGATAGCAGATGCTCAGTTTTTCCAAAAAGATTCCTTGTGTATTAGAAATAGCTCCGTTTTATACATCACATTTGGCTACCAAAAAAAATCCATAAATTCAGTCCTCAAAACGCAAACTTTTTTCCAAATTAACTCCATAATATCGACTGAAAACATGGCAAACGTTTTTTAGAATCAAGCCTCAAGGTGTTTTTCACATATCTCTTCATTGATACATCGTTCTTGGATACATGCTTTCTCTCCTGAATCCCAGGAGAAAATGACCGCACCTGAAGATTACGCACAAATTTAGACAAAGGACACCGGGCGGACCTCTGGAAAATGTAGTCTCTTATGGCCAATCTTCCAATGATATGCCTACAAATACGTCACAATGCTGCTAAGACCTTGGGCGAACGACAGAAAGTGTAGGCTCATTCCTTGCGCAATCACAGCCATATAAGGAGAGAATGGAAAACAGAGCTTCAGAAATTCTGCTAATTCCTGGGTGATGCATCATCTTGGTTTCGCCTGTAGAATGAGTTCTGGGGCACTTACAGACAAAATCTTTGCAGATTCTGAAACTTCAGAGTGTTTTCTTTCCAAAACTGTCAAGAATATGCATAGTCGAGCATCTTTTCGTGACAAAATATCGCGCTTAAAACGGGAACGTTTTTTATCCAAAAATGAAATAGCGCCCCTAGAGCTCTAACTGGTTAAGTTGAGCCCTATTTTATGAAAACCCAAATCTCACATTTTAAAAGCTAAAATCACATTTCATCCCATCACATATTCAAACATTTAAACTGAACAACAATTCCATGTGAATCCGATAACTCTGATGTGTAGACTTTCCACTGTAGAGTTTATGTCATCTTATCATTGATGAGAATGTCTCAGATGACAACCGAACTGACATCATATTCATTAAGTACCACCGCATATATTCCATTGGTCGGATTACCAGAATATAGTTCATTTCCCAGACCCCCTCCGAATGTTCCCAGAATCTCTCCAAGGGTTTTGCAAATGTAACCTCAGTAGGGTATAAAGAGGAAAAAGGGGGGAAGAGGTATTTATGACCTTCATAAACCTACCGCCCAGGCCAACGTCATGACACTGGCCCTCGCTTCATATTCGTCGCCAAACCCACTGGCTCCAGGTCATCTATAAGTCTTTGCTAGGTAAAGCCCCACCTATTCTCAGCTCACTGGTCACCATAGTAGCACCCACCCATAGCACGCGCTCCAGCGGGTATATTTCACTGGTCACCCCCAAAGCCAACACCTCATTTGGCCACCTTTCCTTCCCGTTCTCTGCTGCCAATGACTGGAATGAAGCTGGAGACTTATATCTCCCTCACCAACTTTAAGCATCAGCTGTCAGAGCAGCTTACCGATCATTGCACCTGTACACAGCCCATCTGTAAATACCCCACCCAACTACCTCATCCCCATATCGTTATTTATTTTTTGCTCCTTTGCACCCCAGTATCTCTACTTACACATCTATCACTCTAGTGTTTAATTGCTAAATTGTCATTATTTTGCCAGTATGGCCTATTTATTGCCTTACTTCCCTAATCTTACTACATTTGCACACACTGTATATAGACTTTTCTATTGTGTTATTGACTGTACGTTTGTTTATTCCATGTGTAACTCTGTGTTGTTTGTGTCGCACTGCTTTCCTCTATCTTGGCCAGGTCGCAGTTGTAAATGAAAACCTGTTCTCAACTGGTCTACCTGGTTAAATAAAGAAGAAAAATAAGAAATGTTTTAAATGTTAGTGATGGCTGTTTAACAGTCTGATGGCATTGAGATAGAAGCTGTTTTTCAGTCTCTCGGTCCCAACTTTGATGCACATGTACTGACCTCTTCTTCTGGATGATAACGGGGTGAACAGGCAGTGGCTCAAGTGGTTGTTGTCCTTCATGATCTTTTTGGCCTTCCTGTGACTTTGGGTGCTGTAGGTGTCCTGGAGGGCAGGTAGTTTGCCCCCGTTGATGCGTTGTGCAGACCTCACTACCCTCTGGAGAACTTTGTGATTGTGGGCGGAGCAGTTGCCGTACCAGGCGGTGATACAGCCCGACAGGATGATCTCGATTGTGCATCTGTAAAAAGTGTTTTTGGTGACAAACCAAATTTCTTCAGCCTCCTGATGTTGAAGAGGCTCTGTTGCACCTTCTTCACCAAGCTGTCTGTGTGGGTGGACCATTTCAGTTTGTCTGTGATGTGTACACCCAGGAACTTAAAACTTTCCACCTTCTCCACTGCTGTCCATTCGATGTGGATAGGGGGGTGCTCCCTCTGCTGTTTCCTGAAGTCCACGATCATCTCCTTTGTTTTGTTGACGTTGAGTGTGAGGTTGTTTTCCTGACACCACACTCAGAGGGCCCTCACCTCCTCCCTGCAGGCCGTCTCGTTGTTGTTGTTATTCAAGCCTACCACTCTAGTGTTGTCTGCAAACTTGATGATTGAGTTGGAGGTGTGCATGGCCACACAGTCATGGGTGAACAGGGAGTACAGGAGAGGGCTGAGTACGCACCCTTGTGGGGCCCCAGTGTTGAGGATCAGCGGGGTGGAGATGTTGTTTCCTACCCTCACCACCTGGGGGCGGCCCGTCAGAAAGTCCAGGACCCAGTTGCACAGGGCGGGGTCGAGACCCAGTATTTGACAGCCTTGAGGTTAGCCTAACATCGTGCGACACCGAGAGAGAATTGCTTGGGGAAGATTAAAGAGTTCATGCTTCCATGGGATATCGGTTACTACTAAGGAGTACCGTCTGCATTGATAGCTGTGCTTGCTGTGGCTATTGTGAGGAAACTTGCACGGAACTGCCATACTTCACTGAGGGAATATCTACGAGTAGTGAGTAACCGCAACGGTGGGGTGCTTTATGTGTGTCGTCATTTTTTTTTAGCTCCTAAATGCGCCAATGGGGTTAAGCAAGCTCAAAATAATTTGGACATGGGTTGTGCACAACTCATTGGGTTTATTATTTTTATTTATTTTGATGTGATGCATTGAAAATGTAATTATACACATCTTGAACCTTATGTATGTTGCCTTGGAGTCATTTCCTGTTTCAATTTAATTTAATGCATGGGAAAGCATATCCTTATACAATAACAAAAATCTATAATCATTCCATCTGAAGTTAATACTCTATTTGTCACCACCCTAGAGAGTTTACAATAGGGATTCTTATTGCGCTTCTCACCTAACATCCCATGCTGTTGAGATATTCTACGTAAGGTAATATCGTGAGAATCAAATTCGAGCCTGGTGAGAGGGTTACACATACATCGGAGAAGACTGAACTATAACAAAATCGTTTGACCTAGTAACACCAGATATAAAATGTTTAAAAAATTGATTGATTATGAAATAATGAAAAATATGAATAATATTCCACCCATGAGGCCCCTAGATGGCAATTTGATCATTTGACTGCAATAAAGGGCCACAGTATACTCGATTTTTGAAATGCCACGTAGCATTAAACTTAATTTTTGTACTCAAACAGCCTACTCTTTAGGACGAACGTATGGGTATTCAGACATTACCTGTTTCTCTTATTTTCTTAATTTTTTCCCATTTTAAAATTGTATTACAGAATTCAGAATTCTTAGTATGCTGATCAGTTTAAGGAGCAGTAGTGTTTGTGATTTAAACACCTCACATAGTTAATGCTGATTTTAATGTCATAAGCAGAGAGCTGGGGCGATATTCCAATTCCCATCGCAAGAAAAGTATACATTTTTTGGGGTCATTATTTTCTATCATTCAAGGAATACCACAGTTCATGTGAATTCTGGACAGCCACTCAAATCTCCTGATTATTCATACATCCCTCCCTCTCTTTTCCAGATTAAGATCTCAGGTTCCCCTGTGGACATGATGCTGCACATGGAACATGCTGTGGGATGCACTCCACTCCACACATACCAAAGAGACATGCACCCCTGCACTGCTTAAACATTGAGTCAGGAAATAGATTTGAAAAAAGTGCCATTTCCTCCATCTTCCTCCTTCCTCCATGCTCACTGATGATGAAAAGACCACCGCTGACGGGCGAAGCAGAAAGACATTTTTCAACTTAAATGCCCAGAGGTTATGTACCATAATATTCAGTCAAAAATTAACCACCTCTACCATGGGCCTGTCTGGGACTGAAGACCATGCGAGGTGATTCCATGGAGATTCTTCCAGCATGGCTGCAATTTTGCTATGAATATTACATTTTCACATCACAAGAACCAGTGCTAACCTAAATGGAGCCTCATCTTTCTGTTTCCATTCATCCGCTGAGAGATATTGACAGAAGCCATAACCAAATCTTTAAATCAGCCGCTTAGGCACACAATCAGATTGATCAACATCAAGAAATTGCACATTCCTGTACACAAAACATGACATAGAAATAGACAGACCAGGTCAATACAGGTGAAAGCTATGATCCCTTATTGATGTCAGTTGTGAAATCCACTTCAATCAGTGTAGTTGAAGGGGAGGAGACAGGTTAAAGAAGGATTTTTAAGCCTTGAGACAACTGAGACATGGATTGTGTATATATGCCATTCAGAGGGTGAACGGGCAAGGCAAACCAGTCTGTTCAACCTCTCTTTCGTTTTGTCCGAGATCCCTAAAGATTGGAAAGCTGCCACGGTCATCCCCCTCTTCAAAGGGGGAGACACTCTAGACCCAAACTGTTATAGACCTATATCCATCCTGCCCTGCCTTTCTAAAGTCTTTGAAAGCCAAGTTAATAAACAGATTACTGACCCTTTCGAATCCCACCGTACCTTCTCCGCTGTGCAATCCGGTTTCCGAGCTGGTCACGGGTGCACCTCAGCCACGCTCAAGGTACTAAACGATATCATAACCGCCATCGATAAAAGACAGTACTGTGCAGCCGTCTTCATCGACCTAGCCAAGGCATTCGATTCCAAATGCATGCTTTTCAACCGTTCACTGCCCTACAAATACCTAGGTGTCTGGCTAGACTGTAAACTCTCCTTCCAAACTCATATCAAATATCTCCAATCCAAAATCAAATCTAGAATCGGCTTTCCATTCCGCAACAAAGCCTCCTTCACTCACGCCGCCAAACTTACCCTAGTAAAACTGACTATCCTACCGATCCTCTGCTTTGGCGATGTCATCTACAAAATAGCCTCCAATACTCTACTCAGCAAATTGGATGTAGTCTATCACAGTGCCATCCATTTTGTTACCAAAGCAACTTATACCACCCACCACTGCGACCTGTATGCTCTAGTCGGCTGTCACTCGCAACATATTTGTCGCCAGACCCCCTGGCTCCAGGTCATCTATAAGCCTATGCTAGGTTAAACTCTGCCTTATCTCAGCTCACTGGTCACGTTAACAACACCCACCCGTAGCACGCGCTCCAGCAGGTACATCTCACTTGTCATCCCCAAAGCCAACACCCCCTTTGGCCGCCTTTCCTTCCAGTTCTCTGCTGCCAGTGACTGGAAAAAATTGCATAAATCGCTGAAGCTGGAGACTTACATTTCCCTCACTAATTTTAAACATCAGCTATTTGAGCAGCTAACCGATCGCTGAAGCTGTACATAGTTCATCTGTAAATAGCCCACCCAATCTACCTACCTCATCCCCATATTGTTTTTATTTACTTTGCTGCTCATTTGCACACCAGTATCACTACTTACATTAGACCAGTGAAAATCTGTCCTATGGTCTGATGAGTCTAAGTTTGAGATTTTTGGTTCCAACCGCCATGTCTTTGTGAGACGCAGAGTAGGCGAACAGATTATCTCCGCAAGCGTGGTAGCCAACGTGAAGGATGGAGGAGGTGGTGTGATGGTGTGGGGGTGCTTTGCTGGTGATACTGCCAGTGATTTATTTAGAATTCAAGGCATACTTAACCAGCATGGCTACCACAGCATTCTGCAGGGATTACGCCATCCCATCTGGTTTGCGTTTAGTGGGATTGTCATTTGTTTTTCAACAGGACAATGACCAAACACACCTCCATTCTGTTTAACTGCTGCTACTCTCTGTTGTTATCATCTATGCATAGTCACTTTAATAACTCTACCCACATGTATATATCACCTCAACTAACCGGTGCCCCCACACATTGACTCTGTACTGGTACCCCCCTATATATAGTATCGCTATTGTTATTTTACTGCTGCTCTTTAATTACTTGTTACTCTTATTTCATATTGTTACCGGAATTTTGTATTATTTTTAATTAAAAAAAATGTTTAACTGCATTGTCGGTTAGGGGCTCGCAAGTAAGCATTTTGCTGTTGTATTCAGCGTATGTGACTAATAACATTTGATATGATTTGACTTGAAGTATTCACACCCCTGAGTCAATACATGCTAGAATCACATTTGGTAGCGATTACAGCTGTGAGTTTTTCTGGGTAAGTCTCTAAGAGCTTTGCCCACCGCGATTGTACAATATTTGCACATTATTATTTTTTAATTCTTCAAGCTCTGACCAGTTGGTTTTTGATCATTGCTAGAAAGCCTATTTCAAGTCTTGCCATAGATCTTCAAGCCAATTTAAGTCAAAACTGTAACTGGGCCACTCAGGAACAATCAATGTCATCTTGGTAAGCAACTCCAGTGTATATTTGGCCTTATGTTTTA
Organism: Oncorhynchus mykiss; assembly: GCF_013265735.2. Classification (NCBI taxonomy): domain Eukaryota; kingdom Metazoa; phylum Chordata; class Actinopteri; order Salmoniformes; family Salmonidae; genus Oncorhynchus; species Oncorhynchus mykiss. Next base: position 59,471,559 of record NC_048570.1, read on the forward strand.
GCTTATTATCCCGCTGAAAGGTAAATATGTCTCCCATTGTCTGTTGGAAAGCAGACTGAACTAGGTTTTCCTCTAGGATCTTGCATGTACTATTCTGTTTCTGTTAATCCTAATCTCTTCCTCATCTCCCATACCATCTAATGTGACTAGCCCTGATGCTTCTCCCTTTTTTTCCCCTGCCCAGCTACAAAGTTTCTCCCTGCAGGCAGTCACTGAGTCTGAGATGATAAAGGAGCTCCTTAAACTTGACCCCCAAAAAACATCTGGATCAGATGGCCTAGATCCTTTCTTCTTTAAGGTTGCAGCCCCTATCATTGCCACACCTATCTCTGACCTTTATAACCTGTCTCTCCTCTCTCGGGAGGTTCCCAATGCTTGGAAGGCAGCCACGGTGCGTCAAGTTGATCCTAACTTTTATAGGCCAATTGTCACGACTTCCGCCAAAGTCGGTCCCTCTCCTTGTTCGGGCGGCATTCGGCGGTCGACGTCACCGGCTTTCTAGCCACCGCCGATCCACTGTTCATTTTCCATTTCTTCTGTCTTTGTCTTACACACCTGGCTTCACTCAACCAATTACTTGTTTATTATTTAACCCTCTGTTCCCCATGTTGTGTTTGTGAGTGATTGTTTATCATAATTCGGTCCGTCTTTGTGGGCTCGTGATGCTACTTTGTAAATTTGTCTTTTTGAGTAAAATACGTTGATTACTCATATCTGCTGTCCTGCATCTGACTCTCTACACCAGCTACACAACCCTTACACCAATTTCTATTTTGCCCTGTTTATCAAAAGTGTTGGAAAAACTTGTCAATAATCTACTGACTGGCTTTCTTGATGTCTATAGTATTCTCTCTGGTATGCAATCTGGTTTCCTCTCAGGTTATGGATGTGTCACTGCAACCTTAAAGGTCCTACATGATGTCACCATTGCCCTTGATTCTAAGCAATGTTGTGCAGCTATTTTTATTGACCTGGCCAAAGCTTTTGATACGGTAGACCATTCCATTCTAGTGGGCCGGCTAAGGAGTATTGGTGTCTCTGAGGGGTCTTTGGCCTGGTTTGCTAACTACCACTCTCAAAGAGTGCAGTGTGTAAAGTCTGAACATCTGCTGTCTCAGCCACCTCCTGTCACGAAGGGAATACCCCAAGGCTCGATCCTAGGGGGAAGTTACTGCCTGAGCCATTTATATGCAGATGATACAGTCTTATACTCAGCTGGCCTTCCCCGGATTTGGTGTTAAACAATCTACAAATATTTCATAGTGTCCAACAAGTTTTCACTGCCCTTAACCTTGTTCTGAACACCTCCAAAGCAAAGGCCATGTGGTTTGGTGAGAAGAATGCTCTCCCCACAGGTGTGATTACTACCTCTGAGGGTTTAGAGCTTGAGGTAGTCACCTCATACAAGTACTTAGGAGTATGGCTAGACGGTACACTGTCCTTCTCTCAGCACATACTGTATCAAAGCTGCTGGCTAAGGTTACATCTAGACTTGGTTTCCACTATCGTAATCGCTCATCTTTCACCTCATCTGCCAAACTAACCCTGATCTAGATGACCATCCTAACCATGCTAGATTACAGAAACGTCATTTATAGATCAGCAGGTAAGGGTGCTCTTGAGAGGCTAGATGTTCTTTACCATTTGGCCATCAGATCTGCCACCAATGCTCCTTATAGGACACATCACTGCACTCTATACTCCTCTGTAAACTGGTTATCTCTGTATACCTGTCACAAGTCACTGGTTGATGTTTATTTATAAAACCCCTTAGGCCTCACTCCCCCCTATCTGAGATACCTACTGCAGCCCTCATCCTCCACATACAACAACCATTTTGCCAGTCACATTCTGTTAAAGGTCCCCAAAGCACACACATCCCTGGGTCGCTCGTCTTTTCAGTTCGCTGCAGCTAGCGACTGGAACGAGCTGCAAAAAACACTCAAACTGGACAGTTTTATCTCCATCTCTTCATTAAAAGACTCAATCATGGACACTCTTACTGATTGTTGTGGCTGCTTCATGTGATGTATTGTTTTCTCTACCTTCTTGCCTTTGTGTGTGCTGTTGTCTGTGCCCAATAATGTTTGTGCCATGTTTTGTGCTGCATTGTGCTGCTGCCATGTTGTTGTCTTCTAGTGTCGCTACCATGCTGTGTTGTCATGTGTTGCTGCTTTACTATGTTGTTGTCTTAGGTCTCTCTTCATGTAGTGTTGTGGTGTCTCTCTTGTCGTGATGTGTGCTTTGTCCAGTATTTGTATTTTTATTTTTAATCCCTGCCCCCATCCCCACAGGAGGCCTTTTGCCTTTTGGTAGGCTGTCATTGTAAATAATAATTTGTTCTTAACTGTCTTGCCTAGTTATATAAATGTTAAATATATATATTTTTTAAATACGCATAACATGATGCAGCCACCATCATGGTTGAAAATATGAAGAGTGGTACTCAGTGATTTGTTGGATTTGCCCCAAACATAACGCTTTGTATTCAGGACATGAAGTTCATTTCCTTGCCACATTTGTTGCAGTTGTACATTGGTGCCTCATTGCAAACAGCATGTGTGTTTTGGAAAAGAAAACAAATCTGCAAAGGCTTCCTTCTTTTCACTCTGTCATTTAGATTAGTATTGTGGAGTAACTACAATGTTGTTGATCCATCTTCAGTTTCTCCTATCACAGCCATTAAACTCTGTGACTGTTTAAGTCACCATTGGCCTTATGGTGAAATCCATGAGCGGTTGACATTATGGGGTATTTGTGTGTTGACCGGTGACACAAAATCTCAATTTAATTCACTTTGAATTCACTCTGGAACAAAACAAAATATGGAAAAGGTCAAGGGGTCAAATATACTTCCTGAAGGCACTACTGTATTTATTTTGTATGCTCTCTACTTGTCACAATTCCAAATGGGACATTATTTGTCTTTACCTGAACATGCAAACACCATCAGATAGAATTCATAGCAAGCAGTCATATTCCAGTGCACTGGAATGACATTCAGATGAACTGGAATGACATTCACTCTCATGGGGTGAGTGGCCAAAAATAACTAACAGAAAGCCACACCCCCAAAAAAACATGAATATGACCGCATTTTGTAATAAAGTATGTCACTGTGCTTCTATGGCTATATGCACCATGCCATTGCCTACCTCATTTGTTCCTTTAGCAAACAAGACAGCTCATAATCCAGTGCCTTGATCCCAGTCAACACACCAATATTCAAGTATTATTTATCTTTAAATTGCTACATTTTCTCTCAGCCCCATGGCAATATGTGTAGAATTGCAGGACATTTCCGCCGGCCCACCCACCAACACATTTTTGGCTATGCTACTGCTGTAAATACTGCCACATTTTAGGCATTTGTTGTGTACAGTATTTCGTTGGACAAATTATTTGGCAACAGTAAACCAGAACCTCTGTTAAAGAATTTAGAGCATCAGCCCCTTCATTAAAGCCTGGGAGACCCTGTTGGAGGGCACCATATTTAGGCCCCTGATTTTCCTGTGCAGGAAGTGGATCGATAGAGGCTTTCAGTCGGCTCCACCATCCATTCCCTCGTGTTAACGACAGCCATAATTCACAATGCTGGGGGGTGGGGGTCATATATATATATATCACCCCAGAGCTGTGACCTTTCTGTCTCCCTCTTGACAGCTCAGAGGAAAAAGGTGTCAATTAATGACATTTAGAAATTTCATATCACTCTCAATAACTCAGATTTTTACACAAACTATTGGTGGGCCGAGGTGGGCGTATGGTACAACCTTCCACAGCTAGATCAGAGTTGAGGCCAGCCATTAATGTCATCTCTTCCTATGCAATCATTTTGAACTCAGTTCAGCATAAAAGCCAATAGATCATCATAATTATCCCCAGATGATATATTACTCATATCAGATGTCCCATTTCAATCTCTGTCATAGCACTCCTCTGTGTCGCTTTGTATAAAAAGAGTGCTTCTTAATTAATGATCTTTAGAATTTTGAACTACAACAGATTTGGTCAGAAGACCCAAGGTACTGTGGTATAGAAGATTGGTCATGTGATTGCCTTACACACTTTCTCTACTACCCCCAGCCCCCCTCCCCCGTCCCCCCTGTCCCCCATCCCGCCCCCCATCCCTCCGTCCCATGCCCCTGTCTGGCAGTCTATTCTGACTCCCCCTCTTTCTCCCTCTGCCTCCAAATGCTATGTCAGTTCCATATCAGTGACACTGGCTATTGAGCTGAGTATCAGTCCCATTCAAAAGTGTGAGTAAATAGCCGGGGGGTGACATAACCTTTCTTGTAGTGCCTGGGTGTACATATACAAATAATTGAAGCCCTTGACCCTGTCTAGCAGCATAGGGCTGTAAGTACAAACCTGACATTTTGATACCGCTTCGGGGGCCCTTCTCTCACTTATTTTTATATTTCAATAATCCATGACGGGCAGGAAAAGGGAGACGTGGGAAGTGTGAATGATTAACACTGTCAAGCTCAAATAATGTACTCAGAAAACAGACTATAAATCTGCTTCTGTGACATTTTCAAACCCAACACGCACATTCCCTCTTTAAATGCCATTCATTATTTATTTATATATTCCTGTGGGTTTTTTTTTTTTTCATTTTATTATTTGGTCCTCCCCAAACCACAAACTGTATGTAACCTTTTCAATGTAACCTCACTCTGGATTCTGAGGTCTTGATAATGATACATAAAAAAAGGGTTCCAAAAGGGTTCTTCGGCTGTCCCCATAGTAGAACCTTTTTTTGAATCCAGGTAGAACTCTTTTGGGTTCCATGTAGAACTCTCTGGGGGAATGATTCTACATGGAACCCAATACGGTTCTTCCTGCCACTAAAAGGGTTAATACCTGGAACCCCAAAATAATTATTCAAAGGGTTCTCCTATGATGACAGCCAAGGAACCCTTTTAGGTTCTAGATAGCACTTTTTTTCTAATAGTATAGTATATGAGTGGAACACAGGACAGTCAGAGATGGGAAGGTCAGTGCCTATACTGGTTGTTGAATTTTCTGTGGTCAGCATATACTAATGCGCCAGGCTGATAAAGACTGACAGCTACCGACATCAGTCGGCCAGGTTGCCATGGAAGGGTCCTTACACAGGAGGGATATGCTTGTTTTCTCATCGACTTTGCATGGTTCAGTCGATGGTTATCTCTGACTATATGCCCTCATTGCAATCTCTGCCCAACCAACGTCCTCGTTTTACGTTCACGTTTTAATCATCGGCCTGTGATGTTTTGCTGTCACGGCTCAGAATTTACACCCCATCAACAGCATTTGCATATTGCCTAATATGGACATTTCCAATTCAGAGTGTCACTGACAGCCCACATGTTTCATGGCCATTATCCAACAATGTGCTGATAAGACCGATGAAGTTAATTCCTGACCTTAAGATTGACTCATTTTAACCCTGAACATTTTTTTTCAGTTCTAATCTATTTATTTTAGCTCAATCTTATTATTACACTTTTGATTAGCTTGTAATGTTCCAGCGTGTATTGAATATTAAATGAAAGAAGTAACATTTGTGAAAATGGATCTCCTTTCCAGAAAAATCTAACCCAAACTGTCTTTGTGTTCAATAAGAAAATATGGCTAGATTGCTACGTATGAACCTCATTCCTTTTCTCCCTACTCTCTCCCTACTTATTTACACGTTGTTTTGATACACAGCTGCCATCAGTGTGAAATATTAATGCAGAGGGCTGATTTGGGGTGTCGAGCAGTGTCATTCATTTGCCTTTTAATCATCCAGCAAAAAAAAGGGAAAATAAACTTCCCCTCTGATCGTCAAAGTCCTCCCAATGTCATCCACTTGCCTGTCTTGCCCCTCATTGACAGTTGCATTTTGAGAGTCAGTGAGTGGGTGAGTGTTCCCATGTTTTCTCTAGTTAGCCATGGAAGGATGCGACCCATGAAAATGTAAACATGACACAAACTCATCATAGCCACCAACAGGCCGTCCTAGGAAAAAAGGGGGGGAAGTCAACATTGCCTTTCCTGAAAATGTCCAAATTAATTTTACATATCACAAAATGGCCGCCTAAGACTGCACATAGAAGTTGTTTGGTGTTAGCATCAAATTAGTACTATTTCATGACAAAATGGTGGGCCTCAAAATACCTAGCAAGAACTGTCTGAGACTGTGTAAGGACACTTTCTCAAGACATGTGCATTTTCCACATGCCTCATTGTTTAGTCCTTTGTTTGTTTCTTTTGAGAGCTCCAGTTAAGAGAGAATACGATCTCAAAGGCACAAAGGGGACGAGCCATGATTAATGTGATTGCATTTAAAATTCTGCTTAATAACATTATCATAATTATTACATTAATCATCGGAACCCATTGACAGCATAAATGTTTCTCTAAATGTGATCATGTTCAAGAGGATATTAAGTAGTGACTATATTTTATTCAAAAACCACCGATAAAGATGTCTTGCCACATAGATACCTGTCCAGGCAGAGAAAGATTTATAACACTGTTTAATTCCTAGGAAAATACAGTTAAGACTCTATATGCCCCTTTGTCTGAATTCTTAATAAGGGTATCTAATTAATATTTATAGCGTAATTGCTTTTTCCGTTTTATTTTTAATTTTTTTGTTGAAAAAGGAATAACAAGGCCAAAATACTGTTGTTGGTAATTAAGACAAATTCATTAATTATTAAAGATGCAAACATGTCAAGCAAGCATAACTAATTATTTGAGCGTGTTAACAGTTGTTTAATGTTAGCAGCCAATTCATTATTTAGTGTGCGCATGCCATTTTTTGCATTGTTTGAAATGCAAAAAGATAAGTGAAGGAAGTCCGTCTTTATTTTCAGAACAAGGAGACAAATCCCCAAGTTTTACATCTCTAAATATACACTGCGGGTCAGTGCAGTCTGTGGGGTGATTCTAGGCAAGTGGTTCAAATTCCCTCCCATTGTTCTAGTCGTGTGAGAAGGCATCAAGCAGGAAGTGGAAGTAATGCGCCGGCAGACAACTTATGTTGTTATGTCTTAATTGTCACCTGGTGCGCTTACAATCTAGAGCACTGTCAAAACCCAGATCTGACCGTCTCTTAGCTGAGGAGAGGAAGGGGTGGCGAGGCAACAAACAAAACAAAAAAATGGCTAATTGGAAACATTCGCTTTTATTAACCTGAGGCCAAATATGTTGTCAGATGTATTAACCTTGAGATGGTGGGGGTGGAGTTTAAAGAACATATGATCCAATCCCATTGCACTAGGTATAGGCATGCTGCCTGAAAAACATTTTCTGCTAAAACATCCTTAAACATTTGTTCCTCATGCCCAAATCTATTTGCGTAAGGCGCTTGATGGAAATCACCACAGATGTTCAGAACCCATAACCATTGTCATGTGGAAATTGTCAATTAGGTTTAGGGCTGAAAGATTTGTCAGTTTTAATCACAATTTGTTTTTGTTTCTTTCTTTAATTTTTCATTGTGGAGATTGTGAATTCTAAGGTTCGGTGGGCAGGATAACAAAACAAATATAAATAGGAGTACATATGACTGTTACTTATTCAGCCAACTGCTCTTTCTTCTGTGTGAGATATGAAGAGGTAGAGAGGATATTGCCAGATCTTTTTCTACTCATTTTGTGGCCATAACCTTCAAGGCTGATATTACTTGCATCTCCTTAAGTATTTCCATTAAGGCTCCAGACCAATAATATCATTCCCACTTGGAAGTGATGTTACTGGATAAGGGGGAAAAACCTATTAAGCAAACAGGGCCTTATCTTCTATGGTCATTGAGTGGCCTGCCATGCAAAAAGCCTATCAGACTATTTGAAGTACACTTCATTTATAGACATCTTCATACCTTCTCTGTTAACACATTACAACAAGGGTACATGGATTGACATTAACGAATGCAGTAGCATGAATACATGAATTGGTTAGACTCAAGAGGTTTAGGGCTAGATTCAGTACATATCGCAGAGGATCCTCGTTATAGTGTGATTGATATTCTATGGTAATTTCAGATATATGCGGAGTGTAACGTGAATGGAGTCTCCGCAAATGCGGGAATATTGCCTTTAAATTTAAATGTAATATCCTAATATGGGTAAATCCATCTTCACAGATCGAAGACTGTGTGACTGCTCTGTGTCCAGTGGATGTAAAGAAAGGCCAGTGTAAGAGTGTAAGGGTTAACCCCCTCTCCTCTCTGGTCCCCCTCCCTCCTGTGGTCTCATGTGTGATTTATGGGTTGATCCTGGCCTGTGGGGAGTTGACAGTTGCTTTCATTTTCTTATATATATTTTTCCCTCCCTGCCAAGGTCACCGGGGAGCGAGACCTCTCCAAGTTTTTCCAGCGTCCGTCCCCCTTGGCCCTCCTTCGCCCCCTCTTCCTCCCCCTCTTGGCCTGATGCTCCCATGAATCATCCAGTCTTCCCATCAAACCTCCTGACGCCTCCTTTCCAACGCACCCGCCCCGACTTCCGCAATCCTTCTTCATTCCCGCTAACAATTTGGTAATGAAATATTGATTTTTAGTTAGATTCAAATGGATGTTATTAACTTTGCATTGATAAATCGCTCCTAAGGCCGGCCTGGAAGTACCTCAGTCAAAACCCTGGTCCGTATGGCCACACCTGGAGGTGCGTTGGCCGGACGTTTCTGTCACCCCTGTGCCTCCTCTAGCCCCCTTACAGCCCCTCCTTGAATCATACAACGACAAGGGTGTCTGTTCTTAACTGCACTCATTTCAGTGACGGGCTACAATCTGAAGTGTGTTAACCCTGATGAATCACACCTTCAAATAGAAACATCTATCGTCCATGATGACTATACACTATAAAAGTCATCCTTAGTGACGAAGAAAAGAAGCCATTTACTTTCTGACTTTGGTCCAGCCAAGTGATACACGCAGGGGAATGGTTTTCATCTCTGCTAACTAAAGGCGTCGTCAAATCATTCTTAAGGGTTTGTGACAGTTAACTGGCAGGTAAAACGTTGACATGGTAGTTACTCTTGTGTCTGGGTATTCATTTGTCTCCTTTCTTTTCGTTCTGTAGAACAGTCGACATCTGCAGTGTTTTGGGATAGGGTTTCAAGTCAAAGGGAACTCTCAGCAGTTACATATTTCCTCAGCGATTTGTTTGTTTTAGCTTCATCCATTTGCTGAAATGAAACTGGCAGCTTGAAGAAAGTTTAGAATGTGACATATGAATCCGGAGGTTTTTCTAGCTCCTGTACTTATTGCTTTAACACAGTAATCCCATTGTGTATTTGCTTGCTGGATGATTCAACATCTGCCCTCACACTTCTTGTTTTTTTTTTTCTTCTTCTGGCCCTGTCTGTTTTGGTATGCATCGCTATGCCATGCCAGGCACTGCAGCATTGCTTAGTAACCAAAGAAGATGCATGGAGGGAAGCAAAACCCCCGATACAAATTCAGTGTTAAAAAGTGGTATTTGACACAAGACGGACACCAAGAGAGGGGTCCCCTGAGGGAGACCCCAGGGTGCATATGAGATGGGGAGGGCATTTACATTTCTCTCATGCGTTGCTGTGACAGCGACACAATTTCCTGTTCCGTCTGGAGAGGTTTGACGGTAGGGTTGGACTGAAATGTAATCTCAGGCCTTCGGCACACTGCCTCCCCTGAGGATTCCAAGACATTTTGAACTTTGGTAATCTTTTTATTCAGCCCTCAGCTACTCCATTTTGCCTGAAAAACAATGACCAACTAGGAAATGGATTGCTAATATCCTCTCCATGAGATTTCTCAATAGGACCCTTTGTATTACAGTCCTCCTCTCCCAGGATGAAGGTCCAAGCAAGTAAGGTAATGTGAGAGTCCGTGTGTGTACTTGTTTTCATTGTATGTGTGTGTGTGTGTGTGTGCCTGCATGCATGCGTGTGTGTATTTTATGTTGAGAATGCCCATTTGCGGTCATGTGAATTTCTCAGGAGACTGGCGCTCCATGGCATCAATAGGGACATGGGCTCCCCTGTCACAGTGATGAATGTTTGGACACCAGATCACTCTACAGACAGGTTTCACAAGTTCACACACATGTATGTGTGATGTATGTGCAGCTGGGTACATGTGTGTGGCATGTCCTAAACAAACATGGTACATACGTACACATTCTTGGCAAAAAAAGGCACAAACTGTGATTGCTAATCACCACCAGTTTAAGTAGTGAATCTTGACTTTTCATCCAATGTTGTTTTGTAGCAGTAATGATTAAATAGGTATTTGTCTGGCATCTTCCTGGTTAAATGAAATTGCATCATTTTGATGGAGTATAATAATCATGCTTAGATTCTAAACATAAGAAACTGATAGGATATACTGTAGAATATGCGTGGGTGGATACATCCAGTGCATAGTGTTGTTATGGATCTGTCTGTCAATATCAAATACTTGTTTAAGACCATAGCCCAATGAGCAATACAATGAGGGAACAACTGGATGAGAGTACAAAATAGAATAGTGACATCACACCATGTAATTGCCTACATGCTCACGTTCTCACACGGACGATACCTTTGCGATAGGGTGACCTTCATTAGCTTGTCTAAGGTATATAACCTCCCTCTCCTGGCTATGTTGGGACTGTAGGACAACGTACATCTTGATACTAGCGCGGTATTGAGGAGAGACCCTGTCTCATTCTACATGTAGATAACCCCTGTTATTAGCTACCCGATGGTCAATCAATAAAGCACTTCCTCGGTCGTGACGATGAACTAAGTCCTTCACAAGATAATAATCTCTCCACTGCCGTCGCAATAATTGGTTAGCCTCTCAATCGGAGCTTTGTTGACAACGGTTTGCATATTAAAACCCGGGATCCACAGTCCGTCATTCTGATGCAGAATAGAAATATGATTTTCAAAATAATTGCGCTTATGCATACTCAAAAAGGCAGGCCAAAAATAGCCTGCTATGGACATCGTTTAAAGTCTCAGATAACTATTTGACTTATTCAATGCATTGTAAATGGAGATGTTTATCACTGGCTGCTCGGACTGGGCCTTTACAGTGAAGCGCGTCGTTGAATCCCTGACGTCCATCTCTCCATGGAACTGAGTTATCTTCCCAATGAGTACCCATTCCCCCGTGGACCCGCTTGAAGTTGTGCACCGATGAGGATGGTGTTTAAACGTAAAGCGCCCATCCATCTGCCTCTCTCCTCCTACTTCGTATTCTTACTCCATTCTTTAGCCTTTTTTCTCTACTGAAATATTTTATCATGTGAATATATTTGAAAAAAGGAGCTTAATACGGCATGTGTTTTTTCCCCCTCACATTTTTAGTTTACATAAATAAAAACAAATGGTGATGTCTCTATGAAATTGGCAGATGCACCTTGGCACTCTCAGGCCTGACCAAAAGAGCCCAGAGTGAGCAATGGGTCGCCCCAAAGAGCCTGACACTGATCCTGACAGTCTGGCCTTTTTATTATATATATTTTTTTTATTGAACCTTTTAACCTTTTATTTAACTAGGCAGTGGCCTTCAAAGCAGTGGCATTGAAGTTGACAAAGGTTACTGTGGGCCAATCTACAGAGTTCCAGGCCCAGTTGTCTCAGATATAGCTGTCATTTCTCTGTCTCACTGTCCCATGATGGTACTGAGGGCGTCTTGTTTGTGCGACTCTTACACTTGCATCATGCCAGTGGCAGGTTTCCCTCCAGTGTTGCTCCTGGTTGGGGGACTGTTAGGGTGGATGGGGCTGACAGGAGGGCAGAGCTGGATGGGAGGTGGCAGGGCTGAGGCAGGGCTGACAGAGACAGTCTGCAGAGGGCCTGACCAGTGCTGCTGCTTTTGGGTTCTCTCTGGCCAGGCACCAGAGGGATGGCCAATCTGGGTGGAGCCGCCTGTCAGAGCCGGATCATAGGATGTGGCAGCAAGAGGCAGTCACTCAGGAGCAGGTTCAGCAGCTGGCTCCTCTGGGATGATCCGCAAGGGGCCGGCTGGAGCACAGAGGCCGGGACTGGTAACCTCTGCAGTACCCCTGACACACACTTACACACAGAAACGCTTCTACCAGCATACATAGAAACATTCATTACTATACATGCCAACGCTCATAAGAAAATGCTAAATACTGAGACACATGGGACACAGAGAACAGCACACTTAACACAAACACATTCATATAAGAAAGACACAAAACACATAGATACAACATATCTCATATCTCCAGTTGAAGTTGGAAGTTTACATACACCTTAGCCAAATACATTTAAACTCAGTTTTTCACAATTCCTGACATTTAATCCTAGTAAAATTCCCTGTCTTAAGTCAGGTAGGATCACCACTTCATTTTAAGAATGTGAAATGTCAGAATAATAGTAGAGAGAATTATTTATTTCAGGTTCTATTTCTCTCATCACATTCCCAGTGGGTCAAAAGTTTACATACACTAAATTAGTAGTTGGTAGCATTGCCGTTAAATTGTTTAACTTGGGTCAAATGTTTCAGGTAGCCTTCCACAAGCTCCCCACAATAAGTTGGGTGAATTTTCGCACATTCCTCCTGACAGAGCTGGTGTAACTGAGTCAGGTTTGTAGGCCTCCTTGCTTGCACACATTTTTTCAGTTCTGCCCACAAATTTTCTATAGGATTGAGGTCGGGGCTTTGTGATGGCCACTCCAATACCTTGACTTTGTTGTCCTTAAGCCATTTTGCCACAACTTTGGAAGTATGCTTGGGGTCATAGTCCATTTGGAAGACCCATTTGCAACCAAGCTTTAACTTCCTGACTGATGTCTTGAGATGTTGCTTCAATATATCCACATCATTTTCCTCCCTCATGATGCCATCTATTTTGCAAAGTGCACCAGTCCCTCCTGCAGCAAAGCACCCCCACAACATAATGCTGCCACCCCCGTGCCTCACGTTTGGGATGGTGTTCTTCGGCTTGCAAGCCTCCCCCTTTTTCCTCCAAACATAACAATAGTCATTATGGCCAAACAGTTCTATTTTTGTTTCATCAAACCAGAGGACATTTCTCCAGAAAGTGCGATCTTTGTCCCCATGTGCAGTTGCAAACCGTAATCTGGCTTTTTTTATGGCAGTTTTGGAGCAGTGGCTTCTTCCTTGCTGAGTGGTCTTTCAGGTTATGTCGATATAGGACTCGTTTTACTGTGGATATAGATACTTTTGTACCTGTTTCCTCCAGCATCCTCACAAGGTCCCTTGCTGTTGTTCTGGGATTGATTTGCACTTTTCGCACCAAAGTACGACATCTGTGTGGTCCCATGGTGTTTATACTTGAGTACTATTGTGTGTGCAGATGAATGTGGTACCTTCAGGCATTTGGAAATTGCTCCCAAGGATGAACCAGACTTGTGGAGGTCTGTAATGTTTTTTCTTGGCTGATTTCTTTTGATTTTCCCATGATGTCAAGCAAAGAGGCTCTGAGTTTGAATGTTGGCCATGGAATACATACACAGGCTCACCTACAATTGAATCGAATTATGTCAATTATCCTATCAGATGCTTCTAAAGCCATTACATTATTTTCTGGAATTTTCCAAGCTGTTTAAAGGCACAGTCAACTTAGTGTGTGTAAACTTCTGACCCACTGGAATTGTGATACAGTCCATTCTAAGTGAAATTATCTGTCTGTAAACAATTGTTGGAAAAATGACTTGCATGCACAAAGTAGTCCTAATGGACTTTCCAAAACTATAGTTTGTTAACAAGAAATCTGTGGAGTGGTTGAAAAATGAGTTTTAATGACTCCAACCTAAGTGTAACTTCCAACTTCAAGTGTATTTGCATAACACTGAGGCGGAACATTTCATTCTTAGCCTAATCAAACAGACATCAAACAGTCCCCTATCTCCTTTACTCTCAAACACTATCACTGAGCACGTAGCTAAAGTGGATCACAATTGCAGGGAGATAAGAATTATGTTTTCCCCTCGCTACTTTTTGTCCCACAGGATAAATGACATTTCTCACCAGTGCACCGCAGTTTTGAGGGCAACGTTTCTGTTAAATCATGTATTAAAAGGCAGCAGACGTATTCCTCATTGCATTGGAAGGAAATGGCAACAGGCCTTTGGTAAAAAAAAAGAGCAATTACAGCTATTAAGAAATCAAAGCATGCCAATATCCCATTATTCAACTTCCACTTCCACATTTTTCAAAGCATAAATCTTCTGCTAAAATGAAAAACATCTCGTTTTTGCCCTGCGCCAAAGACTCTTGAGAGACACCTCCTTAATCAAAAGGTTGCCTCATCATTTTTCCCATGCAGGATTTCTTAATGATGCTGTTGGTCCTCATGGAGGATCCTGCTTACAACATCCTCATCCTTTCCCCTGACAGCCTCCTCCATCACCCGTCACTTCAGACGCATGGTTCTTTGATTCCAGGGAAAGCGAGGGCCGCCACATCAATCTGGCCCCGCTCCCGCTTTAAGGCGTGAGAGTGAATATGAACATATCCAGCCATATCAGGGACATCAGTCTTACTGCGACTCAGGAGGGCCATGGCAGGTCCTCTCACAACCAAGTTTTAAATGAACTAGAAACTTCAGTTCAGGAGGAAAGTTTCCACACCATTGTAATTCACAGACAATTTTACAGCTCCCCTCCCCACTCAAAAAAAAAAAACTCCCATCAAACATATTAACAATATGGATGTTTCCCATCTGGAAAAATTATGTGACTGATCCATGATGTGAAAGTAAGTGTTTCACTATGAAATCCCAATTTGAATGGGGAATAGTGTGGAGGAAGAGATGAGGAAGGGTACTGATACCATTCTCAAGGTTAGGAGGAACAGGAAGCCCCATCCACAGTGCTACCCTCCTCACATACTGTTATCACCATAGTACCCTCCCTCGAACACACCAATCCTAAAGTATACATTTACATATACTGTACATTGGCACTCCCAGGTTATAACCAGGAGACAGAGACAGGGCCTGTGACCATGTTCTGTTATCGGCGTCATTAACACTACATGAAGCCATTTACCTCAGAGGAACCACAGAGGTTAAACCACTGTGGTCAGTGATCTGGACCTTTATGAGTGGAAGGCAGAGTTATGGTTTGTGCTTCCACCATTTATGGAAAAGAGGATGAATGACTCTTTTTATACCATAAACACAGGTGACCCCATCGTCAGTTAAATTCTGAAAAGGCCCCAAAAATACAATGATCAGAATAATCAGTGGTGTCCTGGACAATAGCAAAGCCCTGGATGTCTCTGCTTTCAGGACTACAGCATGGCGCGTGCGTTCCATTTCAACGGTTTCTACGGTTGAACGTTGCTCAAAATACGTCTGGCTGCGTTGTATAGAGGAGTTTCTATTATACCAGCTGCATATGTAGTCACCAGAACAGTAGAGCAGAGCCTCATTCGATATGACGCGCGGTTTGGAAGAACCTAGACAGGGATAATAGAAGAGATCGATTGTGCACGTCACCAGAGGAATTCAAATCGTCTCAGCGAGGTTGATATTTGGCCGCATCTGTTGCAAAGTTCTGTCTGGCATTTTATTACAGGGATCGTTTTCCACTCTCCCAGAGCACCGCATGACCAAAACAAACGAGGCAATCTGCCTAATCAGAGAGACAACGGTTCCGCCTGTGTTCTGCTCAGAATCATAATCTCCCCTCGCCTCGCTCTCCCTCACGGCTGTCTCCCGGCAAGCCCAGCAGCTCCCTCTTGGTGTGGCAGAGAGAAAGAGGGGAGCGTGGCGAGGTGGGCGGCCGCTCCACTGTGTGTGCCCCCCTGTGATGGGTTTGTTGTGATGGGCCGTTAGTCCATAAACCTGCCTGCTGTCTGGTGTCATGAGAAAAATCAGTTTCTTCTTCTTTCCCTTTTTTTGCCTTTGCCATTACTGGGTAATGAGCCATGGAGGGGAATACACCTTCAGCTTCAGCCGCCACTTGATGGGGGCTTGCTGACACTACACTATACTCTGGTACTGTGCTACACAACACTGGCTAGAGATACTGGGAGTCGTGTGTGTAGGGGTATTGTGTGAGCATGTGCGTGGTTGTCCTGTTGGCTTGAGTGCATGCTTTGCTGGAAGAGATTGCATGTGTGTGTGTGTGTGTGTGTGTGCGTGCGTGCGTGTGTGCACACATGCACCCTCTTTCATCCATCAATCACATCATTAGTCAAACCAGACAGGGCTGTCAGTGAGGGCACAGGCGCTTACTGCTGGGAGGCGAGCAGACAGGTGTTAGCACTTCACCCAAAACAAGCCCCTCAAACGAGCCGCCGGCCCAGTCAAGAGAATCCGCTCACAGCCTACAATATCAGAGACCAAGAGAGGGCGAGAGAGGAGGGTGTGAGGTAAAGAAAGGCTGAAAAGAAGGGTAGAATATAGAGATCGAGGTAATGACATAGATGAAGAGATGAGAGAAAGGCCAAACATGACCACGCTCTCTCTTTAACAGGAACTCAGAGACAATGTTCATTAACCAAGGAGAGAGTGAATAAGGAAAAAGGAAAAACTGTGAGGGGGTCATTCTTTTCAGACCTGTTTGACTTCTACGTTTAATTGTGTGTTAGAACAGAGCTGTAAATCTGAGTTCTCTGACCGTGACAACGTCTGGCAACCCCCTCATGGATCTAATCCAACCAAAGAGGGGCAGAAGAGAGCTGGCGTTGATTAGCCTAACAAATGATTTAGGGGCTGACATTTCTATTTTTCCCAGGAAATAGCTTACAAACGATAGAATAGATAATCAGGATATTGTGATATTGCTCGCAGATTTGTCTCGGTTTTGTGTTGTTGGCAGCGCTAATTTCCTGCTGATGGTTGCCCAGGCCCCTGGAGACATACATAGTATACCGCAGACTAGCCTCCCTCCCTCCCTCCGAGCATCACATCCACTGATACACACAATATGAGTGAAACATCCCTGCATACTGAATGGATTCAGATATTATGGAGATCAGATGAAAGTTGAAAACATGCTGATATCGTCAACAGCATGAGATATTTGGCAAGTGGAAAAAAAAAACGTCTTATTTTTTAAATTTTTTCAGCAGGGTTCTGTTTTCCGAATTGTTCTGTCCAGTACGTCACCAACAGGAAGCATTTGAACACATCTGTGGTGGTCCTATATTCACAGTTCAACTCTTTGCGGACCAGATCACAACTTTGTTTTCCTTTGCAACTTTTTTTCCCTCAGGATTTTTTCATATCCTGAGGAGATTTATCAAGCTAATAGGTGTATAAATAAAATGTAATGTTCGAGCAGAGCCATTGGAATAACGAGAGAACACAGCGATGCCAAGACTCCCTGCACCTGGCTGCTCTGTTCGCTCACATCGGTTAAACATTTTCCACTTTATTAACTCGTCTTTAGGTTGCAGACACCGTGTCTCCGCCATTCAGGCCTTCAGGCCTTCAGGGCCCTGTTTGATTCCTTCCAATCTGTGTAGGCCTATGTGTGTGTGCTGTACACAGCCAGTGTGTGTATGTCTGTGTGCTGTACATGTGTGTTTCAGACTGTTTACGTTTAGCTTTTTTTCTGCTGTTTTCTTCCTCCATTTTGTAAGATATTGACCTTACAAAACAACCCCCATCACACAACGAGTGTCGTTAGGCATCTCAAACTATATTCTGTGTAATACCTTAAAAATACTCGCACCTTTAAGCAGGAAACAATAATACTTCACTGTTCTATGCGGTGGCAGGGCACACCATTCTTTTAAGACCCATCTTGTACTATTCCCCTCTTCCTACACATACATGCGCCTACGTAACCTACACATCTAAAGAGCCTCGTCCGTCGTGATTTGAAGACTAGGTTAAAAAAACGAAACTACTGGTTGTTGTCAGGGAGAGGATGAGCAGCGACACCAGTGAAAAGTAGTGCTGCCACATCCCCCTAAGGCTGCCCTCCTTTACTCACTTGAATATAGCCCGATATACTTGTAAACATTATTGAAGATAACAACTTCATGTTTCCTCTCTTGGAACGGAAACATATATGAGGTGTCTTCAATTAGCATTTTGTCCTTTTTCGGTCTTTCCTGCTTCTCTGGAGGATTCTGGGTGAACCTCTTTACTTTGTTCTGAAGAAGAATCATTGGTATACCGTCTGTTACTGTCATTAATAGAGCAGAATATTCTGTCACTGTCATTATTAAAGCAAAATATTATGTTACTGTCATTATTAAAGCAAAATATTATGTTACTGTCATTAATAGAGCAGAATATTCTGTTACTGTCATTAATAGAGCAGAATATTCTGTTACTGTTATTAGTAGAGCAGAATATTCTGTTACTGTCATTAATAGAGCAGAATATTCTGTCACTGTCATTATTAAAGCAGAATATTCTGTTACTGTCATTAATAGAGCAGAATATTCTGTCACTGTCATTATTAAAGCAAAATATTATGTTACTGTCATTAATAGAGCAAAATATTCTGTCACTGTCATTATTAAAGCAGAATATTCTGTTACTGTCATTAATAGAGCAGAATATTCTGTCACTGTCATTATTAAAGTAAAATATTATGTTACTGTCATTAATAGAGCAGAATATTATGTTACTGTCATTAATAGAGCAGAATATTCTGTCACTGTCATTATTAAAGCAGAATATTCTGTTACTGTCATTAATAGAGCAGAATATTCTGTCACTGTCATTATTAAAGCAAAATATGATGTTACTGTCATTAATAGAGCAGAATATTTTGTTACTGTCATTAATAGAGCAGAATATTCTGTTACTGTCATTAATAGAGCAGAATATTCTGTCACTGTCATTATTAAAGCAAAATATGATGTTACTGTCATTAATAGAGCAGAATATTCTGTTACTGTCATTAATAGAGCAGAATATTCTGTTACTGTTATTAGTAGAGCAGAATATTCTGTTACTGTCAATAATAGAGCAGAATATTCTGTTACTGTCATTAATAGAGCAGAATATTCTGTTACTGTCATTAATGGAGCAAAATATTCTGTTACTGTCATTAATGGAGCAGGATATTATGTTACTGTCATTAATAGAGCAGAATATTCTGTTACTGTCATTATTAAAGCAAAATATTATGTTACTGTTATTAGTAGAGCAGGATATTATGTTACTGTCATTAATAGAGCAGAATATTATGTTACTGTCATTAATAGAGCAGAATATTCTTGTAAGGTTCTGTATTTATGTTCTTAGTCAACCTTTTGTTTTGTTGCGTTCTTGAACGAGCCCTCTCTTTCATTTTTGTTCATTGATTTCACCTGTGTTAGTTACTCACCTGGTCTCATCATCTCCTTATTTAGTTCAGTTCATTCTGTCTGTGCCTTTGCGAGGTATTGTTCGTTTTGACTAAGCCTTGTCCTAGCTCGTTTGTGAGAAGCAGTTATAGCCTTCAGTCCTACTTTTGATTCACCTGCCTGTTTGCCTACCTGTGAATGACCATTGCCAAAATAAACACCTGCCGCGCTCTGCATGTGGATCTACACCTTTTCCTCCCTGAGTATTCATCACAATTCTGTTACTGTCATTAATAGAGCACAATATTCTGTTACATTCATTAATAAGGTTGCTGGGTTGAATCCCCGAGCTGACAGGGTAAAAGTCTGTCGTTCTGCCCCTGAGCAAGGCCGTTAACCCACTGTTCCCCGGGTGCCGAAGACGTGGATGTCAATTATGGCAGCCCTCCGCACCTCTCTGATTCAGAGGGGTTGAGCTAAATGCGGAAGACACATTTCAGTTGAATGCATTCATTCCCCCTTTCCCTTTCCCTTATAGAGCAGGATATTATTGCGTGTATTGTGACCATTACAGATGGCCCTATGTATGTGTTTGTTGCACGTCCCTAGGTTTAATAATACAATTAATAGTTGACATGCTGTGACTTCCCTTTACTTTGTGGAAATATCAAGCATGAATACTATTGGGAACATCCACTTCCACAAGATGTTCGAGATATAAATGGCGTAGCGACTCACAACAATAACCAGACAAACAATACCTTCCCACTGATCCATTTATAGCATTTAGTTGCCAATCACTGAACTAACGTCCAGTAGTCACAATCATGACAAATGCTACAGCCGTCAGTTAGCTTCCTGTCATTATTGAACTGACAACATCCTGTGATCAGGGAAACCAAAACGTGTGGCTTTGTACAATATCACCTATAGTTATTATATTCTCTCATCCACAGACGCACACAGCCCGGTGAGAACCGCTAACTTTGTAGATAGCTTTTGTCCATCGCCACAACAAAGTGGAACAGGTTTTCCCCTGTGGGAAGATAATTGTACAAAAAAAAAAAATAGCATGAAAGTGGAAAACAGAAGGAGATATTGAGTGATGCTGCCAAATGCATTGAGAGCCACCTGTCCATAAATGTATAAATAGACAGAAAGACAACAATCTGCCACCGTATTACGAGCGTGCGCCCGCACGCGCGTGTGTATGTGTCCAGCTCGACAAATATTCTTGTCCACAGTGTGTGGTGACACGTTATAATACATACTGTACAAGGTCAAATCCTGCATGTTGATGTAGCTGTTTACATTCCCCAGAGCCCTACCCATTGATTTGCACATCTAGTTTACCTTGTTTTCTTATGCATTTGTGACATTCTACAACAGCTCTCGATCGGAAAAAACGTCACACTATATGAATGATGACCCCTATAGGTTAAATCATTTTATAAATAAACTTGGGGGAGGAGGGGATGATTAAGGGGAGGAGTGAGAGACAGATTGTTGGGTGTGGTGGTGGGGGGGGTCACTGGTGTGGTTTCAGCGGTGGCTACGTTGGATTATTCTGATCCTGTTGTCATGTGTAATGAAGCAGGGGGACCCGTCATTAATCAAAGGGACCAATCGGATAACTCATTTAGGCAATAGCACTTTAGTGCTGCTGGAGACGTCGGCCGGTGGGGAGGCATGAAAGCAACCAACGGAGATAGGGGGAAAGAGAGGGGGGATCAATAGCACCCTTCAGGGCACGGGCAGTTCAAAATCAGTTTCTAATTTGGCATATTAGAAGCATAATGGTGGTTGTGGGCCCCGTTTGCGCGTGGGGACAAGCGAGGTTAATTAACACAGCACACTCCTAGTCTGAAGTGGAGTCTGACTCGTGCTCACGCTTTAATTACCAGACACAAAGACAGAGAGAGAGAGAGAGAGAGAGAGAGAGAGAGGGGAAAATGTAATGTTTATTTCACTCATCCAACAACAGCATCCTGCAGTATTGGGAGACATGGGGGTGCAGAAGCTGTACACAACACTGAATACACGCTGTAATTAATGTTGGGTACTATATTGTATGAACTCTTCCATCCCAACTGGACATAACCAAGTGCCCATGGTCCCTGTTCTTAATGTGTTGCCAATGAATCTGGCTTCTGTATTAGCAATACTGTACTAGCAAACGACAACGTTCTTTCTTGGTTTACATTGTCTTGAGTATCCTTTTATGCTGGGAATGACTGATTTCAAAGGGCTCATCAGCAGTGAAGTCAAGTCCACAATAGCATACAGCACATACTGTACCTGTATCGCTTCCAGTCTTTCTTTTCTGGAACCATTTGCTCCAACTTAACCAATATGGTCCGTAGCCTTTCCATGAGTCAGAAACGAACAGGCTCGAGTTTGTTGCTCAAACAACCTCTTCCTGAAGCTGTCAGCCGGAGCTTTGCTCCCGCGCCCTGACAGACAGACAGACAGACAGACGGGCGGACGGACGGACAGACAGCTGCCAGTCACGTGCTGGTGTGACACAATCGCTGTGTAATGGCACCAAAACCATGTCTTTGATCAGATGACTGCTTCTGCTTAGTTAAAGTGCAATGAACAACGGGGAGACAGAGAGAGAGAATGAGAGAGTGGGAGAGCGGGGGAGTGAGAGAGCCAGAGAGAGGAGGTGCTGATGTCTGTGATGAAAAGTCTCATTATAAACAAGGAGCTGTGGAGAATCACCTGTCCCGTCACATGTCAGAATCTCCCTGGGTGCCACGGAAACCCACCTGATTACCTCATTGTTTTCTCGTTTCCCCCCCGTTTTCATAAATATATAATTCTCATAATAGACAGCGCCACTTATAGCCTGCAACATTTGTCCTCTTCTCTGTTCTTACTACACCACTAATTAGGTGTAATTTTTCACAGCCAGACCCAGTCAGGGAGGAGCCCCAGCACATAGAAGAGAGGGAGAGAGAGAGGAGCAGGGGCTTGCGTGCTGTAGGGATGATGATGCTCTATCGTTTCATTTATTCTCATTACAGCACTTGTCACATTGTTTCCTTAACTGATTCAGGGTCAGTGGTTGTGAAGGACCTGCCTCTCCCTCACACACACACACACACACACACACACACACACACACACACACACACACACACACACACACACACACACACACACACACACACACACACACACACACACACACACACACACACACACACACACACACACAGACCTGGGATGCTGCTGTAAGTAATGACACCTAACCTGGAAGAGAGGGAAATGGGGAGAGTGGTTGTACAGAGTAGGGGGGGGGACATTGACAGGTTATTGAGCAAAGTTGGGGGAAGACGTGAGAGAAAAATAGTGAAAAAAGAGTGGGAGTGGGCACAAGTCAGGTGATGTGAAGAAGAACAACTTTAACGACCAGGCTTTAGGGCACTCAGGAGCAAGCGTGAGCGTCCCTCCTGTTTCCAATGGCAACGGCCACAATTATGAACAACAATCATGTCAGTGACTTTGGAACAAAGGCGATTTCTGCTTAACGCCTTACTGCCTGAGGAGGACTAGCCAAGGAGCCAATATTATTCGGCAGTGAATATGCTTTTGTATTCAACAGTCAATGGAGATGATCTAATTGAGATGAACGAGGTAAACACTGTAAAATGAACGAGGTAAACACTGTCAAATGAATGAGGAAAACACTGCAATACCTCATTATCAACAGACAAGGTGATGGGACACCATAGAATTGTTGTCGTTTATATTTTCATTATTGAGTGCCGCATCATCATGACCTGTTAAGAATAACTCCCAACCGATGTATTTCCCTAACACACTCCAAACACTTCAGAAGAGTCATTGGAATGAATGACACAGTGATTGTAGGGTTGGCTCTGGCTAGGCCGTGGGGCCTGTCATTTTTCCGGTTGCCCTCGTGGATCCATGGGATGGCTCTGTCACCGTCACTCCCCTCCTGGTTGAACCCTGATGCTGCGACAGGCGGCGCGATGCGACGGCGGCTGTAGCATTTATCATGATTAGGCGTAATTAATAAACCTGAGGCGTTCATCAGGAGAAACCGCTCAAAGACTAATTCCGCTTAACGAAGAGCACGGCATGACAGGCTCCGGTGATTTATGCCAGGTGTGTCTGTCTGTATGTGTGTGTGTTTGTAGGTTTATGTGTGTGCGCGTGTGTGTTCGGGGTGTTCAGTGACAACGACCCCCCTGCAAAGGTTCTGCGTACTGGCGTGTGTACAGTATGTCATGTGTGTGTGTGTGTGTGTGTGTGTGTCCTGTGTGTGTGAGTCTGTGCTCCCTCCGTCTGCAGGGTATTGACAGGTCGGACAGGATGTTGATTATCTGGCCCGCGGGAGGCTGAGGCCTGTCTGCCCGTCAGGTGTGAGCGCCGCTCCGATGGAATGATGAGACAATCAGAGGGAGAGAGAAGGCCCGATGGAGGGATGGAGAGAGGGAGATGGGGGGGTCATGACAATAAGCGGTCTCTCCTCAGTGACACGGATGCTCTACTATCAAGATCAGATGAACCATCCCCCTGACCTCCGGTACTGCACACCACACCCACCCGCCCGTCTGCTGTAAAGCACACAAACACACCCTCACACAGGTCACACTGGGAGGTCCAAAATGTCTAGGCCTGGTAATGAACCAAATGTGTCTTTATGGGATATAACCATTCCTAAAGGAGCATAGTGGATGAAAGCACTCATTCACACTAGAAGAAGAGGAGGTTGGACCTGTGTGTGAATGGGTATTCATAGGGCAGAACAGGTTCACTCAGCTAATCATCTCTTCCTTTAAGTCTGTCTGTCCATCTTTCTCTCGCCGGTGAAGGGTGTCTGTCTGTCCATCTCTCGCTGGTGAAGGGTATCTGTCTGTCTGTCCGTCTTCCTCTCGCTGGTGAAGGGTGTCTGTCTGTCTGTCCATCTTTCTCTCGCCGGTGAAGGATATCTGTCGGTATTCAGACAGAGCCCCCCCCCCCGCCCCCTCGTTCTTGTGTGAGGCTCCAGATGAATGATTGCCTGGGCTGGAAGTACATGTTTCTCAAGGACCTCTGATGGGCGGCGATAACAAAAATAATGTGGGTCCCGGAGGAAGTGTTTCCCCCTCCCCTCCAGTTATGCTGGCCACTGTGCCCAAGGAGCTGCCATGGCTTCACAGGAAGCAGGGCGGTCAACACATGCCATGTACTGTATGTCATGACACATCAATACTGAATGGAACACAGTACGGGGTATCATGCATGTGTGCGTGTGTGTGGATGTTTAGTTGTGCGTGCCAGGCCAAGGTCTACAGTATCTTCAGACCAGCACATTTTGTGAAAGTCTAAAAGTCTACGAGACTTGAAGCGAGGGTGAACTCCACCGTCCAGCGTGCCAGTGAGCCTGGGCACAACCTGGTAATGCAAAATGGGAACCAGTACGTGTAAGGTGTAGAGGAGTGTGAACAGCATTGCAAACAGCCCACATTGTAAAGATGCCACAGAATATTCCCAGTTCTCAAACATCCTATTTGCACGGTGCTGGTGCATGACAGCTATACGGCTCATGCCTATGGGAGTCTGTGTGGCTGTGTTTTTGAATGTACATGAAAGTAAGAGATAATGACATAGAGAGAGAGGGAGAGAGAGGGAGAGAGAGAGAGAGAGAGAGAGAGAGAGAGAAGGAGGCTGGATCTTCTCCTCAGGGAGATAAATCAGGTCAGTGTGCGGAAGGAAAGGGATGGAGAGAGGGGATGGAGAGAGGGGTGAGAGTAGACGGAGAGGGGAGGAAGAGAGAGAGAGAGAGAGAGAGAGAGAGGCCTCAGCATCAGGGCCCAGCGCCACTCCAAATCAGTGGAGAATAGATCTGGCAGAGGCCTGCTCCTAGAGTGGCGGTGTGGGACCAGCCAGCCAAATGTGTTGCCTCCCCTATGATACACACAGGTCAAACGTTCCATTGTGGCTGTTTCACAGAGGGCAAAGATCTCTTTGAACACTGCCTCCCAGCCAAACAGCAGGAGCCACAGTACAATGGCCGGGTGGGTACTGTACTGACTCCTATAGAGCTGCTCTCTGTCCCCCTCTCTCCTCTTACCCCTCGCTCGCTCTGTCATTCAGCCACACTATTATCCTCTGTGTGAGAATAGTCTCTTTTCTAGGACAAACAAACCCCCTCGCCCTCAGCCGTGTAGAAGGTTAAACTGCTTGGTAGGGTTGATTCCATTTGTGTTCCAAACACAAATCACACACAGGAAGATGGAAATAAACATTTTAGTTATTAGCATTTTTTCAATTATGCATAACACTGAGATATGCACATTAAAAGATGAAACTAAAATGCTCATTAAATTTGAAGAGAATGCCATCTCAACAGAGCAGGCGAGTAGCAGGGTTCTAATGGACCCCTAATAAAACTGCATTTGAAATCAAGAGGCTGGGCTATCTGTGTTCACAGAATCGTTCTGTATCTCGCCCAATCACCCTTCAAAAACCAAATGAATGTAATTGACTTTTAATTAATCCCCTTGATATTTGGATCAGCACATCTTAGCAACAGGTGTTCTGATTCGAAGCGTTGCATTATTAAACGGGTATTAGAAGCGCTGCTGATGGAGTTGGGTGCCTTTGCCTGTGCCTTTCTCTGCTTGTGGGGAAAAGGGAAGTGGTAATAGTAAATGACTGGGGAGAGACGCTCTTTCTCCCCCACAGCATGGTGCAGAGGAAATGGAAGACACTGGCATATCTATGGACGAATCAGAAACAAGCTAAGGAACAACACACAGTCAATAGTGTTGGTGGGTGGTGTTGCAATGTTCATCTTCCTACTATGACCATGCGCACACCTAGCAGTAAGTGTAGACGGCATAATGAAGGATAACGGGGGAACGCCAGGCTACAGATGGAGTGAT
Organism: Oncorhynchus mykiss; assembly: GCF_013265735.2. NCBI lineage: Eukaryota > Metazoa > Chordata > Actinopteri > Salmoniformes > Salmonidae > Oncorhynchus > Oncorhynchus mykiss. The sequence goes on from NC_048570.1 coordinate 59,497,662, forward strand.
CAAGAGAAGAGAGAGAGAGAGAGGTAGTGGGTGAGAGCTTTGACGGGCATGTCTCATCCCTTCTCTGACAGCTCCGTCAATAGCCCCAGGACCCCCCCCCCCCCCCCTTTCCCCGCCCAATCCCCCACTCCTCTCCTCTGTGATTGACAGCTAGCAGGTGGTAACTGAATTGAGTTGTCAGGCCGGCTGCTGATCAGCTGTGCGTCGCTGTAACGACGGCGGGAAGGCGTTACGCAGCTGCCCAAGGTGCTCTCTTGTTTTACAGACGGGGGGGGCGGGGGGATGCGGCGCTGTGAGGTTGTGGAGCGGGACACCCACTGTGCCGCTGTGCATGCCACACTCACCACTGAGTGCTCGCTGGCCCCTCCACGGGGCGGCGTTCTGATGCCCACTGCCTCTCAGATCCACTCGAGATGGGAATCTACTGTACCTCACTCCCTCTGTTCCCCCTCAGAGGATAAAAGAAAAAGAGCGCCTGTCCTCTCCTTGGTTGTGCTACTGGCGGAATCAAAGGGAACGTTTGTATGGTTGAACACGGGATAAGGGGGGGGGGGGGGGGGAGGGTGCCGGGGGAGGGACAATTAGAAGACATGAGAGGAGGCACAGCAGGGGTTGTTTGGTGGATTGAAATACCTGGGCCTTGCGTCACGCTGAGACTAAGATGAAGGAAAGCAAAGAGGTTGTCACGGGCCCTTTTGACCTCACGTTACTGGAGACCGTGGTTTTAATAGGGCCTTGTGAACTGTAGGGCACGTAACATGATTGTCTGCCATCCCACCCTCTTTCGGTACTGACGGTGATTCTGTTTCTTTGAATCCCACGATGAAAATATTAAAAGGGAAGGAAAACAATTGAGACGTTTTATCTTTCGCCGTCACAGAGAATCCCTCTTTTTTTTTAATACCTTGAAATGAGGAGCAGACTTTTTGTAATGACAGTAATTGGGACCACAGACTTACATTTCATGTCTGCCTCTATCAGATGTGCTAACTTGTCTTTAAATGAGTGCATAATTACATATTAATTATCGGTACTTAAGAAAGTGTTAGAGTTACATCAGTTTTAATTACTCCCCCTAATCATATGATAGCGGATCTGCCTAGCTTTGTATGCAAATTACAGAACTCCTATCCTCTCTCGTGAGACTCAACTCTCTACAAGATGCTTGACAATGTTATACCCCCTGTGAATATACTGAATGCATGTATAGTTGTGCATACTGTGTACACTGGGTGCACTTGAGATATATGTGCATTTTAAGATCAAACATGGTCAGATTTGATCTTAAAATGAACCTCTAATACAATTGTATAGTTCTAGTATTTTGGGCTATGATAAGGCCTATTTTCAGGCCAATGTAAGCACATTGCAGCCTCTGGGCAGAATATAATCATTTCCACAATGTGTTTCTATTATATGGCCCAGTTACTTTGTTATGTGACATACTGTATTTCCCCTCGCCCCACCCTCTCCCCAACCCTCTGAACCAATGTGAGGTAGGGTTGAAGAGAGCGCACAAAAGACCCTCCTTTTCGTCATAATTAAACAAGTCCCCCCCCCCCCCCCCCCCCATTTCATGTCCATTAGCAGACTCTACTTCTCTCCAAAGGAATGGTCATTATCACAGACAGAAATAGGAACATAAATTTGCTGTTAATGAAAATGTCAATTAGTGGCCTGCTCTGTCACGGGGGGCTGATTTGGCCACCACAAATTCACAGCCTCCTCGTCTGGGTCTCTGCACACCATCGACAGTGCCCTCCATTAGACGAGAGTAGATACGCACGCAGACACACACTCCAATACTCACGTTCATGCCCACGCGCGCGCGTGCGCGCTCACACACGCACACACACACACACACACACACACACACACGCACACACACACACACACACACTCCCACCCATAGGAGCACAATGATCCCTCCATTAGACAGGACTTTCCTCAGAAAAACACACACACATGCTCACAAACACAAACTTAGAATCAATCTGTCCCACTCAGTCCCACTAGAGTTAGGGCTAGGGCTAGGGTTACTGCTGTAAGTACAGTGTAATACTGACATTTGCTGAAATAATCACACAGTAGCGAAAGTACTGTAATGTACTATAGAGTGTTTGTTACCTTATCAGGATTAGTAGATGCTAGCCCATCATGCTCCTGCACACATTAATATGCATTTCATTATAAAAGGGTTAAATAACCTTTCAATTGCTATATGCAAAGACAACATTGAGAGGAAAATACTTATATGAATAGGAACAAGCTCATTACTCATGCTGTTTCCTCCTTTAAGCTGTTTGCATCTTCGCTATCTCTACTTGACGAGTTGTTTTGATATTTGTATTCACATATTTGGATCATTAATCAAATGGAGGGATGTGGAGAGGGGAGGGGGCAAATGCAACCTATAGCATATCTTCTCCAGGGCTCAGATCAATCTAACAGTCCTCTCCAGAAACGACATCAGACCCTCGGCGCAAGAAAATTATTACCATTACCGGTCTCTCTCACTAGCTTCTGGACAGATGATGGGAGGAATAAATGCTACCTCCCCATCACACACACGCACACAAATTCTCCCCCCTCCACACACACACGCACACACACAGACACACACACACACACACACACACACACACACACACACACACACGCACACGCACTCACACACACACACAAAGATGCAGCTAAAAATGACAGAAAAAAAGAAAAAAAAGACAGAATCCCACCTAAACGTCAATAAGAGGAGGATGTATTAAAAGCGCATTTGAAATTCTTAGCAGCGTTCCGCCTCATTTCTGAATGTCTGGGTCTTAAAAGCACACGGATATAAATCAATTGTGTTGCTTTGCACAGAGACCTCAATAAAAATAAATAGACGAGCACCGGTCACCCCGGACCCATTTTCTAAACTTCCTTGCTGCACTGTATCCATAATTAGGATTTTGATTGTTCACGACCACATCCTCCGAGATCAAAATGGGAAACTGCATCACCACAACAGGCGATGAAGATATGTTTCTGTCTGAAGCTACAGTTTGAATGAGAATCAGATACCTTTCCTTGACTGTACTGAACCACGGGAGCCAGGACAATAACCAAACCAGTGTTCACATTCAACCCTCAGCAAAGGTCCTCAGTGATCGGTTACTGTAAGCACAAACAGGTGAACTAGACTTTCTCTCTCTGCCCTTGGATTTGTCTCACACATTATTACCAAGTCTACCGAGCGTCCGACTTGTCTGCAGCGTCTAGTCTTACAGTGCTAAGCTACCAGTGATGTGTAAGAGAGACCTTTTGGACTTGTTATCACATACGGAACGAGGATGGAGCGAGTGCGCAATAGCAAAGGCTATTACTCTTTACTTCAGCCCCATTTCACTCGAGTCCTGTTGTCCTGTGCTTTTAGAGAAAAACACCAACAAAACAGGAACTCTCAGCTCGCTCTTCGAAAGAGAGCGCCTGGCATTGGTGGTTGTCCTTTTTATAAAGCTTCGTTCTGCTGCAAGGAAATAAACCTAGAGTATTGATGGCGTATAATTATATATGGCAAACGGTTTTCCCTTGTGCGGCATACAGAATGGATGCCGGCAAAGTCACAAACTGCAGCATTCTAGCCCATTACGTCTGCAATGAGTGGAGATGGCGGAACATCTGGCGTCTTAATCTGTGATAGAAAACAGCATTCTGTATTTTAATGGATATCTGGAGGCAAAACACATCTGATATTTTATCTCCAAACATTAACTGTGTTCAGCCCACTCACGACGTTTGAGACTGAGGCAAAAGTGGGAAAGAAACAAAGAGAGGACGAAAAAAACTTCTGTTTTAGCTGACTGTAATTGTGTAATTGATTTTGGATCGGGTGTGCTGTTCATTCTTGAGTGGTAACAATAACAGTACTATACAGGGGAATAAGAAGTCTGTGTGAGAGTAAGAAATGGTGCGGAGCACAGTGGCGATAGAGTCAAATGTGGGAACGTTCTGTAGTTAAGGTTGTATCATATAATGTCCCTTGTGTCATGATGAATCCACTTGATCTTCTGCTGATCCTTCCAGTCTCTTTGTCTTTTTATCCAGGCATTAGCCCCATTTATACCCAGTGGCGTGTATTCATGGGTGCCAAGGGGAGACAGGCTTCCCCAAATATCGGGACCAATAAAAATAATAAAATAATTTGTTTTTCGTCGCTCTGTTTTTTCATAATATTCCGTCTATTTGCAAGTGGCTGAATCTCATGGGAGAAATCATCCGAGCGAGGGAAACAGCTCCCCTCTGTCTAAGTATGTCTAGCCCATGTATCTGATTGATGCCATCAAACATTAGGCCTCCCTTGCAAAACAAAATGATAAAATAATTAGCCAATCAGCGTTGAGCTGAGATCAACTGTGTGTTGTCCTGGCGCAGTAAAACACCCCCCAAGGGAGGCCAGTTCAAATTTGGCTCCACATCAATCAAATCACATCCTAAGCAAAACGTCATAATTGTCAGAAAAACGTGTCTGTCTGCTTGTGTTGATGTCCTGCATTAGCTAGCTTGCTAAATCGACCCTTTCCTAACTAATGGATGGAGATGGGGATTTGGACTTGTGGTTTTGACTTAATTCTCTGTACAGGCCAATGATTATGATCTAAACATAAATGAATATGTTGTGCCACTGGCCTGAGACGATTGAAGTTCAATATGTAGACAAGTAGGCTAGCTAACTTAGCTTGTTGCCTATGCAAGGAGGTTAGGCTAGCAAGCATTCTAGCTAGGTAGCCTATGACAACAAAATCTAAAAGCGTACTGTATGACAGAGCCATAGACCGTTTTGCCAACATGAAAGAGAGTAGGACGACATTGACATTCAACTAGTCTACAAGTAGGGTGAGTCCCAAAAAGGTTTGTACTTGCACACACACACACACACACACACACACACACACACACACACACACACACACACACACACACACACACACACACACACACACACACACACACACACACACACACACACACACACACACACACACACACAGGAGCAGAAATCAGTCCCATGGACAGCCACATGATATTTAGCAACATTGATTGGACTAAATTGTTTTTGGTATCTTTACGTTTGTTTTCAGTGTGTTAAACTAAGCATATATAGCCTTGTTGATTTGATGGTGCTGGGATAGCCGAGGCAGTGCTCCTGTTGTCTTTTATGCTGACTTGCGGTAACTCTGTGGTTCTAAATCAGAAGTTGTTGAGTAAACTGTCTAACATTAACTTGCTTGACCACGCTGCAAGTCATATACCTGTTTGCTACATGCAATATTTGCTATGTGGACCTCACCGGACACTCTGATTTTGTGCACACTTTTTCAGACAGGTGTAGGCAATTAAAATACGCATTGTGATCTGATTGTGATCAATCTTCCTGACCACCTCTGGACGTAGTCAGGCACGCATGGTGTCTGGATATCGTACAGAGTGCAGACAGATCTGGACAATGAAACCACTTAAATCGTCTCTGTCCCGCCTACTAAAATCATTGACCGGTGGCACCTTTGACTTGAGGCATCAACGTCGTGTCTTAAAATAAAGAAATACATATTATTTTTGAAAGAATAGCTGTTAAATCATTTACATGCAAGGAGGGACCACAATGCGGACACAGAGAATAGACAGGGGACATTGTAATACCCTGTGTAGACATATTTCTGGAAATGCAGGCATAATCAGAGTGTGGACGAGATCAGGTAAAAGGACCCATGTTATAGCACCAGGTATACTGTAAATTAGACTTGCCATAGCAAAGGGGTTGAATACTTACTGACTCAAGATTTCAGCTTTCATTTCAAATTCATTTAAAAAAGAAATGATCTAAAAACATAATTCCACTTGAACATGTTGTTGTCCTGATTCATGTACTGTAACTATGCATGTGACTGGCTTCATTTGCTCTATGTAAAGGTTTAACTTTACCTGACAGTGCCAACTAATAACACAAAGTAGACAGACAGCATCTGTGCCTCATCACTTTGGGTACTGAGACATTGACAGCATTACATCTTTTAAGCTTATTTTAAACAGTTCAGGGTTCAGGTTTATTCTGTAAAGTGAATGGCTATTGTAAAATCAGTGTACAAAAAGAAGAGGTTTTTCGTTAGTGCAAGGGGAGTTTAAGTGCTGCAAGCTAAAAAAGCAGTTATAGTTTTAGGGCCTTGATAGAACCTGGCCTTTGAGGAACAATGGCTCAAACATGGTCAAATAATCAAATGCACCTTGAAAACTATATTGACAGAGGTGCCATGCTCGTGCCTTCTATTTGTCCTGTTAAAACAAATATATATATATATATATATATATATATATATATATATATGTATGTTATTTTCTTCTCTTTTTTTCACTGCAATTCTACTAGTCACGTAGCAATTTTATTAAGTTAGCTTAAGCTAGCCCATGTAGGTTCCCAATCTCATAACTAGCTACCATGAAGCCAATTTCAGGCTGTCAATCAAGTTAGAGTAGCAAGCTTGACTTCTTAGCTGGCATGCCTGCTACCAAGTTCCAAGTTTCAAGTTTTTAATGTCACATGCACAAGTACATTGAAATGCCTTTCTCGCCAGCTCTAAACCCAACAATGCAGTAATCAATAACAATGTAACACTAAAAAATAACATAAGGTAGAACAAAAACACACAAGAAACAAGAAAGTACGTAAGCATATTATTTACACGCTCAGTCAGTTCCAGTAGCATATCTGCAATGTGCAGGGATACTAGAGGGGTAGAGGTAGATATGTCTAGGGGTAAGGTGACTGGGCATCAGGATATATGACAAACAGAGTGGCAGAAGCCTATATGATGATTGTATGTGAGTGGGTGTGTGTGTGTGTGTAGAGTCAGTATGTACGTATGTGTATATTATGTGTGTGTGAGCAAATTAGAAAGGGGGTGTTTGTGTGTGTGATGGAGTGTCCGTGTGTGTGTGTGTAGATACAGACTCCGTAGATACAGACAGCTTAAGAGGTAAGCTTAGATATGAATGACATCGAATTAAGCATGGTGATTGTCTCTCGATTGCAGGAGCAATTTGTTTCAGGTGTTTGAAGAATGTACAATTGTTTTATGTTTGTGGGAAAGAAACAGGTGTGTGGGACTGAGCGTTGTAACTGTGAACAGGGGCTGGCTATAGTTTTCACACAGGACTCAATTAGGTCAAGTAAGAGCAATGAGGGGCACGCATATTTTGTCATGCAGAATGACTCATCAAACGTGAGCACGCACACACGCAAACTTTTCACACGCTCAGGTGACCTACCCGTTCTGACCTCCCGTGACCTCTAAATGTATTCCATAGGACATGGCACAGGAAACCCCTCTGGACACTACTATTCAGGTCCAGTGTCTGGGCCAGGGCTTTGTGTCGGTCAATATGAACGCTATGATGGCCGATGGTCTGTGATGCAGATGTATGGCCACATCCTCATTCTGTACCAAATAGCATATGTCAAACTGGGTGGATCATACCTTGCTAAAGGGGACATTATATAGTCTATACTTCTGGATACCTGGGGTAAAAGGTAAAGGCAGTCCTAACGTAAAACTACCTTGGGCTATAAGGATTTGTCAAACTCCAATGGGGCTCCTATAGAGGTAGAAACATCTTAGACCATGAGCCACATCTCATTCACATTGTTGAGTCCCTGGATCCGGTGGGATTTCTTAGCCCAGGGACCATCACCCAGTGATGGGGAACGTGGGAGAGAGAGACTGACTGACGACGGGCCCAAACCTCTCTCTTCACACTAATGGAGCTATCAGCCAGATTACAGAATCTAGCCGACAGTCATCGACCCGGACGAATGCTACATCGTGGATCCTTAGCTCAGCCCCCTGTTAAGAGGAGAGGAAGCCTGGACACACACACAACACTCATTCAAAATTAGATCACCATCACCACCATTCACAGCGGAGGAGATTCCATTTGCACAGCCACTCACCCTTTTGACGGTCTTATCTGGAGTTTGAAGCTTGGCTTGGCGGGATGGAGGGGATGAACACAGGGTTTTCCACTGGGGGATGAGGAGCGGCCTGTTCTCTTCTCACACTGGAACAATTACTGTAGCTAGCAGACTGACGTTAAGCACATTACCAACATACAGTGTACAGTTCTACAGCATGACACCCTCAATACACTTCTACCAATATGACAGGAACGACGGAAAATGAAAGATAAGCACACAGTACGGATGTAAGTGTGACTGCTTGTGCATGTTTGTTTACTGTATGTGAATTGTTGTATGTTGAATGCTGTGAGTGGGCGTATGTGCGGTCCTAGGCTCGGTGGCTGTTTCACAATGCTCAGCCCTGGGATGGAATAGAGATATTGTCAATTATTCAAATTTCCAACAATAAAATAAAATAAAAAAAAACATGCTTATTTTCATAATCTCTGTGCGCCAGCCAGCAATGCACATTCATCACTGTTTATAAAAATGAACCTGGATCACTCTAAGCACCTTATTCGTCCCTGTTCTCGTAATTACCCGTAAATTAATAAAATCTGACTGTGAGGGTTTATTGCTTGCGATACAGACCTCCTAACTTTGTTAAAGAAAAAAAAAAAGATGAAGGGTTATACAGCGAACGATCTCCTGATAATTAACAGGAAGATAAACAAAACATAAATTTGGATATTGCGTTTATTTGGACTACCACTCAAATATGCGTGAACCACGCTATTTTAATTAAAAGATAAATCTATGTGACACTCTGCTTCCAAGTTAATTATTCGGCGCTGTATAATAAAAACGAAACCTATTAAACATGCCACGCACTGTATTTCTCCATTAACAGTAAAAAAGGAAGTGCTCACGCTGGGGACAACATTTCAAATTCACTGGGTTTTCTACCCCTCACGTATCTCTCCAGTTTCTCCTCATTTTCTCAGTCTCTCTCTGCAGACTGACACTCAAAATACGAAGTATCAGTCCTACATTTTCTTTATAGGCATAATAGTGATGGCTTTGCTGGTGAGACGTAACAGGTGGTGCTCATTACGCTTTATGAAAGCCATTCTATCTCATTCAGTCTCATTTGGCGCCACACATCACCAGCTTCTTTTCAATTTGACTGTCTTAAAATATTAGGGCACCTTGGATGAGCTCTATCAGCGTGTTCTGTGGCTGCCAATGTGGGTTTCCCTGGGATATGCTAGTGTCTATAGGCTGACAGTAACAAATCCTGCGTGTGTGGTAATAACAGTAATCATCGGTATAGCACTCACACCTACAGGTAGGCGAGTAGGCACAACTAGATTACCTCAGGTGTTATTGGCAGGGAAGGAGTTGCCTGCTCAGTTGGGAACTGTTAAGATTAGGATTACCAAGGGAAGGCCTAACACAAGAGTAACATTATGTTGCATGTTGGACCAGACAAAGGCAGCATTTCCAGAGGTAGAGGTTTTTATTGCGTAAAACACTGGATAAAACGAACTGCCTCAGAGACTTCACAACTTCCTGACAGCAGAAAGAGTCCATGAAAAAAAAAAAAAAAAACGTAGATTTACCGTTATCAGAATTGTTTTCCTCTTCTGTAAAACTGATGTAGAATAATAAATAATGCCCAATAGTTATATTTAAATACAAAGTTGTCTACTGGTTGTAAGTATATAGTAGTAGCAACAAAATCCTCTACTTACTTTACCTCCAATATTGACATTTACTTCATCAAGGAATGTGGACAGTATCAGGGCCATGAACACAGAGTACACAGAGAAGTACATAGAAATTATTTATCTTCTTTGTTAGCGCAGGGATGATCAAGTTGTAATTGTACATTTTGCGTCTGTTTCTTAATTGAATCATGACAAACAAAATATTTTCAGGGAAAACGTGGGTTATTTTGGAATGCAGGCAGGGAAACAGTAGCACAGTAAGGGATGGACGAACACGTCACAGAGAATTGGCAAACAACGATGTTTCCAGTGTCATGAAAAGCATCATTGCCTTTTCGCATAGTTTGAAACATACAGATATACTGGAAAACCTGAAAAGTGCTAGAAATGGAATGTGAATTATTTTTCTTCAGAGTTTATTTTTTGTAGTTTTTTTTGTAGTTATTATTTTCTCTTATATAGTTAGGTAGGCACACCCACACACACGTACGTACATACACACACGAAAAAGCAAGCGACTGGCACAGTCACCAAGAACGCAGTAGTGCATTTAAACCTAAAGCTTACCACAGTCGTTTCAGTTGTATCTCAATGTTGTGGCTTCATGGGAGATATCATACAAACAGTTGTATTAAATTGATCGACTCGATCTGAAGTAAGGCAGTGCGAACTAGGCTAGGTAAGCAAATGAACACTGTAAGTAGATCACTGAATGGCAGAAAAGTCCTAATTCAAATGACCCCATTTAAACCACAACTGCATTCTGTACATATCCATACTCTTTCTTTCTTTCTTTCTTTCTTTCTTTCTTTCTTTCTTTCTTTCTTTCTTTCTTTCTTTCTTTCTTTCTTTCTTTCTTTCTTTCTTTCTTTCTTTCTTTCTTTTCTTATTTCTCTCTCTCAACTGATAGGAGCAGTGTATTTGAGCGGACTGTAAACTCCTTTAGGCATAGCTGTGGTGTTAAGGCCCTGGGGTTTAAGTGTTCAGCTCTCCTTGGCTGTGAGGGAAGATATTGACTTTCTTTAAGTCCGGATCATTTCTCTTTATCAGAATTATTTTTTTTTTAATCCCCCCCCATGCCTCCATACCAACACAATAAAAAGCATCATCTTCTGTTTTACCCCCCACTACTCACAAAATGCTTCGTCCGAAACCTAGAAATAAATTGTAAAAGACATTTGTAGAAAATGTCCCTTTGTCTATTTTGTAACTAATACGTTTAAATTAGAGACAGGGAGCAGGGTGATTATCTCTATGTATTATTGCTCATTCTGAAGCTGCTTTAGAGGAGCCTATAGGAAGATAGTCCTGCATCGTGTCTGAGGAAACAAGTCCTGTGACGTTCACGGTCTTCATATATAACAAAACATTCAACCTCTGACTAAAGTTACAGCACATCAAGTTGTAAAGGTCCCAATTCCACTATGTACATCTTCACTAGCTATACTTTCAATTCCAAAGAACAACCATCCACCTCCTAACATAAAAGTTAAATGAAATAAAACACATTCAATTAACTCCACCTCTCAGTCTCTGGTAAGGTGATATCCAAATAAATGACAATATTGCACAGAAAACATCTCTGTGCCTCTAATGGCTCCTTTAAATACATCATTGATTTTTTTTTCTTCTTCCAGAGGCCATGTTGGATTTGAGTCGTTTTAAAGAGGCAGAGAAAGGGGAGGGGGAGGAGGGTGACTCTGGCCAGCTGATGGAACTGAGTTTGACCCCTCACATGTCGGCCAGGGTTAGGTTACTCCTGTAGTGCAGTAGGGGCAGAGGGCTGGGAGTGGATGGGGCTGGACTGCTGGGTCGAGAAAGATGAAAAAAGGGGAGAGGGGGGATTGAATTGATTTCCTCTGCGATGACAGCTCCAGTCAGGCTGGCACCAAGGCCCCCCCACCACTGCCGCTGCCTGCCCCAGTCTCCACTGGCTGCTCATCATTCGCCCTCTGCAAAAGGCAGCCGCCGGTGTCATGTTCTGAGGGGTGTGTTCAACAATCCTATTCCATCTTCCCCAATTGTCGCTAAATCGTTTATGGGATAATTTTTCGGATAAAAGCATAATTTTGGGGGGATAAAAGTCATTTTAAAGATTTTCTATATTTCCTTTATTATTATTTTTTTTATATAGTCGTCTCCACTATTTGTCGCATAACTAAATTTAACATATCTATACCTAGTTTTAAATGAATGAATAGATGCATTTCTTCAGGACCCATCTTAAGGAATACTCAACCCATGGTATGTGTTGTTTATATGCATGTTATGTCATTGTTACTGACCTAGTACACACTGAGGATGTCCTGTGAGCTCTGGGTAAAACAGTACAGTCACTGATGGCCCCCTTTATCTGGCTGTGCTCTGGGAGTAGGCGAAGTAAGTAGTCCCTGTTATGTGGCTCTAGTGAGTACAGTAGTTGTAGAGTTGAAGGCTGGCACCTCCACGCCAGGTGACATCGGTCATGGACGCAGGGGGTCCCCAGAGAGAGGGGGGTCGGCCGTACCCCCATGAATTCCCGTGGGATAGCTGGTGGTCCCATCCTCAGAGTTCCCTGAGGTGTCCGAGTCGATGCGGGAGCGTTTGAAGCGGCGGTCAGGGTACTGGCTGTTGTCAAAGGGCATGCGGTGGACACACAGGACATGGGTCTTCAGGTTGCCCTTCTGAGAGGCACCGTAGGAGCAGTACCTGCACTGGAACGGCTTCTGACCCCCCTGACCTCCGTGACCTGTGCGAGGACAACAAGAGAGAGACAACAGTCAGTCACCCCATCATTATGCGGTATTACTTTACCAGAATGTAAAACGAGCTCTGTCACCGAGGCACTGAATCCGACCGTACCGTCTGCCTACTACACAGTGCTTTAGCTGTAGTGCTCTCCTGAGACGCTGTCTTTAAAACTCTTTCAGTGCCCTCTCTTTGGATAGGCCTCTTTTCAGAAGAGCAGCAGTGGCTCCCTCTGAACATTGCGGCGTTTTAGCGGTGTGTACCGCACCAGCTGTATCCTTCACCACTCCCAACAGTTGCACGCGCTCTCTCGAATTAGATCCGATCCTCACTGCAGCAAACACAATGGCCCCTTAATAGCCTGCGCGGCTTGTTTGAGCGACATCGGAAAACGTGCCCATCATAACCGACTTCACTTATCTCGCTCATCCACCCGAGAGCAGCGCAAACCCAGACACTTTTCTGTTGTACACTGCTTTCGGGTTATTATTAATAACGGTACATTTTCTATCATTCTTTTTTTCTTCTTCTTCTCCAATTCAATTTAAGACGGGGTAAATCAAATGAACAGAGTTTATTAGACGCTGCGTAGGTGCGGGGAATGTAGAGAAGTGAAAGAAGGATAGTAGTGAAAGGTACACAAAACGCGCACACACACACACAAACACACACTCACTGACACATTGTGTTGTCGCGAAGAGGCAGGATTTAGAGGCACGTTGTGTTTGCCATTCTTACGCTGGCTTTGGAGTCTCAGCGGCTTTCAAATATCACAATGTCGGCTCAGGACCTCACACAAAGGAGATTGCTACAAGTTTTTGGAGCTTTAGATGTTCCAGCTGTCGGAATGTTTCGATAAGCGAGCCGGCGACACACAATGAAGGACACTTTTTATTCCTGTGCAGTTTAATTTCACACTCTCTTACATTACGTTAAGTCCGAGAGGCAGAATATCTCATCCCATTTTACACTTAGGGGGACCGAGTGTTGCCCCAAACAAGTCAACTCTATTCTTCTTCCCTTTTCTATTTCTCCATTTTTTTTCTGCACTTTTAAAATAAACACAGATCAGTTCTAACTTTGCAGCGAGGTCTATCCAGGGTTTAAAAAAAAATACAATCTAGAATTTGAACAAACATAATGACACTGACTGTCCTATATGAAGACAAAGGCAAGCTGGGTCTGAGATTACCAGAGCGATTCCACTCATGCATAACACTGTAGGAATATGGTGCTTATCCTGGGTTGAATTGTAAACTAAATAGTTTCTTCCTTTCAAAAGAAGAAAACACACACATATAGCCCCCCCCCCCCCCCTTCCCTGCAGCATCTCTGCATGGTGTTGTTGAAATGAAGTGCGTCAGTCTGGCCTGTGTGTTCTGGGATTTATAGGGTGTGCGGTGTTGGACTGAGGAATGACAGATGCCTGGACCCAGCTGCATGGAGACAGCCATGCTTCTTAAGTTTCCATCTAATCCACCTACTCCGGCACACACTGCGACAACCCAAACAAATGGCCAGCGCACAAAGACACACCAGCACCGCCCGCATGGATTATGACCAAGATGGTGCCCCCCCAATTCACCCACCACCTCCCTCAGATACCAACACTTCTTCTGATTCTCTGGAAGGCAGGAACCACACCTACTCACATCACTCACTTTAATCCCCCTACAGATCATACATCTGCACACAAACATGTTGGAATCTTCAAACCGGAATTGAGCTGTGTGTGTGTGTGTGTGTGTGTGTGTGTGTGTGTGTGTGTGTGTGTGTGTGTGTGTGTGTGTGTGTGTGTGTGTGTGTGTGTGTGTGTGTGTGTGCGTGTGTGTGTGCGCGCGTGTGTGTGTGTGTGTGTGTGTGTGTGTGTGTAGTCGCCCACACAATGGGTCAGCAGGTACAGGAGAGATTTTCCTTTTCCCCTTCATGACACACTGCGCTGGGCCATTGTGTGTGGAGGTGCCGAGTGACAAGAAACAGGAAAAATAGTTTTACCTCAGAAACCTCTCCCCCTCATTCCTTCTCTCGCTTTCTCTCTCCTTTTCTTTCTCACATTTCACTCCCTCTGTCTTTCCATCTTTCCATCTCTTTCTCGCTCTCTTTCTATCCCTCTCTCTCTCTCTCTCTCTCTCTCTCTCTCTCTCTCTGTCTCTCTCTCGTATGTGTCCAGAGACTGTACAAAACCCAACCCAAAGCTTTATCAGAAAAGAGAGAAAACACTGGTCTTGTTTTCATTAGTGTGGCATTATCTAGGTCTCCTAATTAACACCCAAAGGCCTTGAGCATAGAGATCAGAGGGAACAGAGGGGGAGGGAGGGCTGGGGTACTACCACATGACTTCCTCAAACAGCCCACTGTATCTACTCACTCTGCCCGCGCCCCCTACTTACCCCTCAGCCCTCCCTCCTCCACGCCTTGGAGAAGAGAAAGGCAGGAGGAGACCGCCCTCATTCCCCTTCACTCTCACCTCCTCCTCCTTTACATCCACCTCCTCACCCCTCCCTTGCCAGCCTCTCTACTGCTGTGTGGCAGCAGATGGGTACTGTAGCTCGCTCCTTTTGACCCCTCCCTAGCTAACAGAGATGTGTTGGATGCTGTCTGTGATCCCATCTCTCTCCTCTATTGCCATAGCCCCGATTTCCCTCTCTCCACTCAAACATCTCTCTCTCTCTCTCTCTCTCTCTCTCTCTAGTGAACGTCGAAGTGTAACAGCCCTACGACTGCCTCCCTCTGGTGGCTCCCACTATGATCCACACGGGAGCAACGCATAGACAAACCTGTACACGCACATTGACCAAAGCATTCTCACACACATACATTCAAACACACAAATCTGTTTGCAAACACGCCCATGACCGTACACTAAAACGTTCACATGTACACGAAGCCAACACACACACACATACAGTCTCCAACGACAGTGCCTTGGCACGTACTCAAAACCGCTCTTATATAAACTCCATCTGATGCCAGTGCTACCATCTGTGAGAGAGCACTCCTCACCTACGTCTGTAGGCAGGAAGCCCCTCTCCCCAAAGCCTGACGAACAGAGCAAGTGTGTGTGCGTGTGTGTGCGAGGGAGGGAGTGAGGGAGGGAGGGAAGAGAGGGGGGGGGGGGGCATTTTTCATTTGCAGACTGCTTGTGATTTGCTCATATATTGTTATAGCAGCTCATCAGCACATGACGAATCCCCAGGCCCTGCACAGCAGAAAGAAGCTGCTGGGCTTCAGCACTTTCAGCGTGTATCTCTGTGTGCGTGTGTCTGTGAGGGTGTGTGTGTGTGTGTGTCTCCATGTAAGTATGAGGTGTGTGTGTGCACAATTGTGTGTGTGAACATTCCTGTGTGTGTGTTGATGTGTGTGTGCATGTGTTTGTGTGTGCGTGCGTGTGTGTATGTTGGCACCTGACAGACTGCAGAACCTCTAATGACTTTCAGATGCTCACAAACAGTCATTCTACCCTGAGAATGAAGGGAAAAGGGGGGGGGGGGTAGTCTGTCTCATTTCCGCCCAGTGTGTTATTAAGGGTTTAGAAGCATGATACACATTACAGGTACTCTAACATGCACTCTCTTACAGACTGCACTACACTCTGATTGACCAGTTATGGTGTGATAGGGGAGAGCGGGGCACGTTGAGTTATTATGTACATTCAGCATCACCACGTCAAGGGAAATATGGTATGCTTTCCAACAAAGATATCTACATACACGTTAGGATGTTGTGTATCGGTGGAAATAATCACAACTGCTTTGAAAACGTAGCTTGTCCAAATAAAAGTGTTCTCTTGGCACAACTTACCCCGGGTATGGGGTAAATTGAACATAGGGACAGGGTAAGCCTTGGGGTAAGATGTATTTGAGGCTACTAAGACCATGAAACTGGCCCATAAGATTTCTGATATATTTAGCAAGCTCAGACTCCATGCTGTCAGACATTGGTGCCTCTGCTACTCTGTTGTAGCTTCTCTATCGCGCAGGTGCACGTTTTGTTTTCCCCTTTGTCAGCGTACCTCTTCAGTGTCATAAGGGTGATTTCTTTCCATCCCTTGCTGCTGCTCGAACGGACTTCTTCCCTTCTCTCACTTCCTTGGCTGGTCTCTCAAGAACCTTAAGGCGGGCTAGATCCCTGCGTATTTTACATGTGTATACACAGGGCATGAAGATGTTTGCTCTGTAACAATTCAAATGCAGTAGCGTGACTTTATTTGCATAGTAAATGGCCAAAATATTATGCATATTATGCCTCAAACTCACCAAATGTGATCATCATTTGTATGGGGTATGTTGAGCCATTGGCTCAACTTGCCCTTTGCCAAATGAAACAATTTACCCCAAAGCAACTATTTGACTGTATTAGCGCACACAGCTACAATGATACACTTTCATGCTTGGTTTAGGACCTCATATTGTAGCTTACAGATACCCGAACTGATGTATCAAACACTCCTAAAAATATCTAATTTGGTTTAGATACAAGCATCACGAAACCTATAACACAATGCATTCATTTTACTTTGTGAAAATCTTATGGACCTACTGTAACTTGCTTACCAATTTTCCCATGTGGTTTCTTCCTTCAGACTCCATGAAAGGATGACTTCTTCCTGATTATTTGGTCACATGATTCATTTTGTAAATGGGAGTGCTTGCAGCCTTCCCCTTAGCCCTCCCACTTCATTTTGCGCAATCCCGTGAGCCCCATTGAGTCATAGTGGCATCCCAATTAAACTTTGAGCGAGGCGTAGTGCCTTTTCAGCCCTGTAGTTGGCTCTACAAACAAAGCGAATAGGAAATGCGGACTTTCTATCAAGTGTTTCTCAAAATTCCCATGAAGCTCTGGTACCCAACCCTGGAGAGTTGCTTTAAGAATATTGTCTGACAAAAATACTAGAATTGAAGCAAATATAAGTAATTTTAACATCATAACAAATCATGCGAAAAACAATTACAGTTAAGAGGAATATGTTAGTTAATGTAGAGACATATGATTATGCATATTTCTTTGTCACAACATTAACTTACGAAAATTGCTATTTAACAAGCTATCTGACTAGCTAACATTATCCAGCTAGCTATACATGTAGATTGCTATATGAGCACTTGACGTTTGTATGAATTGTAATTTGTGTTGTTTAAAGGGATAGTTCACACAAATAACAAAATTGCATATTGGTTTCCTTACCCTCTAAGCGCCATGGTCAAGGCATGACAGCAATCCATGCTTTCGTTTAGCATTTGTGGCACAAATCCCATCCAATTCCTGGTACCGATATTAGCATTTTCCACGCATCATGTCCAAATCCTCCAAAAGTATCTCCAACTGATTGTGAAGCTCAACAAAGTCCCTTATAGTTGATTTGAACATGACACGGGAAAAATGCTAATATCAGTACCATGACTTGAATGGGACTTGTGCCACAAATGCCAAAACGTTTTAGCATGTGTGCTAAAAATGCCCCAGGGAAACAAAAGGAATGCACGGATTGCTGTCATACCTTGTCCATAGACTGCTTACAGGGTAAGGAAACCAATGTGTCATTTTTTTATGTTTTAGGAACTCCTCAGCAAACCAGCAAACCAGGCTTTCTTCTTGTGAAACCCAGTGGCTGTAAGTGGATGCATTTACTGCAAATTGAATGAGCAATTTTGTAAGCTTGCCTTGCTGTTCATAAAAAAGAAAATCGAAGTCAATCACTTGTCAGTGTTCTTTATTGTTGCTAGTAATGTCAACGTTAGAGATTGAAGATATTTTGTCATTCAATGCAGCCGAAGTAATGTACTAACTATTTTCTTACTTATTGTGCAGTGGAGGATACAAATATCTGTATGCCTATGGATGTGTGGCTATGTAGCCAATCTGTGTATGGACCCTTACACTTTTGGTCTAGATATTAGTGCAGAACAGTGGTTTTAATTGCTTCCACTGGTTAATCATGACTGAGTGAAGGCAATGCGACTGTTACATGTCAAATTGCTATTATGTAATGAATGTTTCTGTTTTAATACTACTCCACGTTGAACCATAGCCACAGCAGCCAGAATATGGCCACATTATGAAAAAAGCTATTCCTGCCGCCATTACAGGCATTGTGGAAAAACACGAGGCTCGTAGTCAATGAATTGCATGGTAGGCTAACCTTTGGCGGCTTTTGCTGTGTGCGAGTGACGTCCCATTCCTTAAGGTTATTCACTAGCTCTCCCTACCATCAGTTGCTTTGTTTTTGAGGGACACTTGAAAACGAGGGGGAGGGCTAAGGGGAGGTATTGGGATTGAGCCTAAATTTAGAAATAAAGAATGGCACAAGTAAAGTTTACCAAACCAAACCTTTTTCACTTATATTAGAGAAACATGGTCGCCAACTTTAAACTAGTCTTTTACATTGCTGTATAGAAGGCCACATGGGTTCTTCCTTCACAAACTCCATGAAATGACAACCTCTTCCTAAATATTTGGTCACATGATCCAATTGTGTGTGGCTCATCTGATCATTTTGGCACGACTTACGCCACTCTCCCCCTAAGTGTAGGAATAAAGAAGGGCACAAGGAAAGATAACCAAGCCAACCATTTTAACATGTATTGGGGAAACCTTGTGGACAACTTTAAAACAGCCTTTTGTATTGCAGTGTTGGAATTTCTATATATAAAGATGACCACAATGTGTTCCGAATAAATGACAATTTACACCATTATCAAAGGGATACTTCGGGATTTTTGCAGTGTTCATACAAGTTCATACTTCCCCAGAGTCAGATGAACTTGTGGATACAAGTTTTTATGTCTCTGTGTCCAGTATGAAAATCAAATCAAATCAAATCAAATTTTATTTGTCACATACACATGGTTAGCAGATGTTAATGCGAGTGTAGCGAAATGCTTGTGCTTCTAGTTCCGACAATGCAGTAATAACCAACAAGTAATCTAACTAACAATTCCAAAACTACTGTCTTGTACACAGTGTAAGGGGATAAAGAATATGTACATAAGGATATATGAATGAGTGATGGTACAGAGCAGCATAGGCAAGATACAGTAGATGGTATCGAGTACAGTATGTACAAATGAGATGAGTATGTAAACAAAGTGGCATAGTTTAAAGTGGCTAGTGATACATGTATTACATAAGGATACAGTCGATGATATAGAGTACAGTATATACGTATGCATATGAGATGAATAATGTAGGGTAAGTAACATTATATAAGGTAGCATTGTTTAAAGTGGCTAGTGATATATTTACATCATTTCCCATCAATTCCCATTATTAAAGTGGCTGGAGTTGAGTCAGTGTCAGTGTGTTGGCAGCAGCCACTCAATGTTAGTGGTGGCTGTTTAACAGTCTGATGGCCTTGAAATAGAAGCTGTTTTTCAGTCTCTCGGTCCCAGCTTTGATGCACCTGTACTGACCTCGCCTTCTGGATGATAGCGGGGTGAACAGGCAGTGGCTCGGGTGGTTGATGTCCTTGATGATCTTTATGGCCTTCCTGTGACATCGGGTGGTGTAGATGTCCTGGAGGGCAGGTAGTTTGCCCCCGGTGATGCGTTGTGCAGACCTCACCACCCTCTGGAGAGCCTTACGGTTGAGGGCGGAGCAGTTGCCCTACCAGGCGGTGATACAGCCCGCCAGGATGCTCTCGATTGTGCATCTGTAGAAGTTTGTGAGTGCTTTTGGTGACAAGCCAAATTTCTTCAGCCTCCTGAGGTTGAAGAGGCGCTGCTGCGCCTTCTTCACAATGCTGTCTGTGTGAGTGGACCAATTCAGTTTGTCTGTGATGTGTATGCCGGGAACTTAAAACTTGCTACCCTCTCCACTACTGTTCCATCGATGTGGATAGGGGGGTGTTCCCTCTGCTGTTTCCTGAAGTCCACAATCATCTCCTTAGTTTTGTTGACGTTGAGTGTGAGGTTATTTTCCTGACACCACACTCCGAGGGCCCTCACCTCCTCCCTGTAGGCCGTCTCGTCGTTGTTGGTAATCAAGCCTACCACTGTTGTGTCGTCCGCAAACTTGATGATTGAGTTGGAGGCGTGCGTGGCCACGCAGTCGTGGGTGAACAGGGAGTACAGGAGAGGGCTCAGAACGCACCCTTGTGGGGCCCCAGTGTTGAGGATCAGCGGGGAGGAGATGTTGTTGCCTACCCTCACCACCTGGGGGCGGCCCGTCAGGAGGTCCAGTACCCAGTTGCACAGGGCGGGGTCGAGACCCAGGGTCTCGAGCTTGATGACGAGCTTGGAGGGTACTATGGTGTTGAATGCCGAGCTGTAGTCAATGAACAGCATTCTCACATAGGTATTCCTCTTGTCCAGATGGGTTAGGGCGGTGTGCAGTGTGGTTGAGATTGCATCGTCTGTGGACCTATTTGGGCGGTAAGCAAATTGGAGTGGGTCTAGGGTGTCAGGTAGGGTGGAGGTGATATGGTCCTTGACTAGTCTCTCAAAGCACTTCATGATGACGGAAGTGAGTGCTACGGGGCGGTAGTCGTTTAGCTCAGTTACCTTAGCTTTCTTGGGAACAGGAACAATGGTGGCCCTCTTGAAGCATGTGGGAACAGCAGACTGGTATAGGGATTGATTGAATATGTCCGTAAACACACCGGCCAGCTGGTCTGCGCATGCTCTGAGGGCGCGGCTGGAGATGCCGTCTGGGCCTGCAGCCTTGCGAGGGTTAACACGTTTAAATGTCTTACTCACCTCGGCTGCAGTGAAGGAGAGACCGCATGTTTTCGTTGCCGGCCGTGTCAGTGGCACTGTATTGTCCTCAAAGCGGGCAAAAAAGTTGTTTAGTCTGCCTGGGAGCAGGACATCCTGGTCCGTGACTGGGCTGGATTTCTTCCTGTAGTCCGTGATTGACTGTAGACCCTGCCACATGCCTCTTGTGTCTGAGCCGTTGAATTGAGATTCTACTTTGTCTCTGTACTGACGCTTAGCTTGTTTGATAGCCTTGCGGAGGGAATAGCTGCACTGTTTGTATTCGGTCATGTTACCAGACACCTTCCCCTGATTAAAAGCAGTGGTTCGCGCTTTCAGTTTCACGCGAATGCTGCCATCAATCCACGGTTTCTGGTTAGGGAATGTTTTAATCGTTGCTATGGGAACGACATCTTCAACGCACGTTCTAATGAACTCACACACCGAATCAGCGTATTCGTCAATGTTGTTGTCTGACGCAATACGAAACATGTCCCAGTCCACGTGGTGGAAGCAGTCTTGGAGTGTGGAGTCAGCTTGGTCGGACCAGCGTTGGACAGACCTCAGCGTGGGAGCCTCTTGTTTTAGTTTCTGTCTGTAGGCAGGGATCAACAAAATGGAGTCGTGGTCAGCTTTTCCGAAAGGGGGGCGGGGCAGGGCCTTATATGCGTCGCGGAAGTTAGAGTAACAATGATCCAAGGTCTTTCCACCCCTGGTTGCGCAATCGATATGCTGATAAAATTTAGGGAGTCTTGTTTTCAGATTAGCCTTGTTAAAATCCCCAGCTACAATGAATGCAGCCTCCGGATGAATGGTTTCCAGTTTGCAAAGAGTTAAATAAAGTTTGTTCAGAGCCATCGATGTGTCTGCTTGGGGGGGATGTATACGGCTGTGATTATAATCGAAGAGAATTCTCTTGGTAGATAATGCGGTCTACATTTGATTGTGAGGAATTCTAAATCAGGTGAACAGAAGGATTTGAGTTCCTGTATGTTTCTTTCATCACACCATGTCACGTTAGTCATAAGGCATACGCCCCCGCCCCTCTTCTTACCAGAAAGTTGTTTGTTTCTGTCTGCGCGATGTGTGGAGAAACCCGTTGGCTGCACCGCTTCGGATAGAGTCTCTCCAGTGAGCCACGTTTCCGTGAAGCAAAGAACGTTACAGTCTCTGATGTCCCTCTGGAATGCTACCCTTGCTCGGATTTCATCAACCTTGTTGTCAAGAGACTGGACATTGGCAAGAAGAATGCTAGGGAGTGGTGCACGATGTGCCCGTCTCCGGAGTCTGACCAGAAGACCGCCTCGTTTCCCTCTTTTTCGGAGTTGTTTTTTTTTTGGGTCGCTGCATGGAATCCACTCAGTTGTCCTGTTTGTAAGGCAGAACACAGGATCCGCGTCGCGAAAAACATATTCTTGGTAGTACTGATGGTGAGTTGATGCTGATCTTATATTCAGTAGTTCTTCTCGACTGTATGTAATGAAACCTAAGATGAGCTGGGGTACTAATGTAAGAAATAACACGTAAAAAAACAAAAAACTGCATAGTTTCCTAGGAACGCGAAGCGAGGCGGCCATCTCTGTCGGCGCCGGAAGTAGTATTAGAGCTCGTTTCGTGAGCCATATGCCCATAGACTTCCAGTCATTGAGCTAACTCTAGTTAGAAATTGCGCTAGCGCTAGTTAGCAACTTCCTTCAAAACCGCATATACATAAAAAATGGTATCCACGAGTTCATCTGACTCTGGGGAAGTAGATAAAGGGCCTCGTTGCCAAAATCCCAAAATATCTCTTTAAGGAGGAAAGCGACACATTTCTTTGGGATGTAAAGAAAAAAGACCTGAACTGTTAATGTACAGTGTAAGGAAACATACAGTATCCCTATATGTAAAGATGTGTGATGACAGAATGATGTGTATGTTTGTGTGCTGCCGTGGATATGTACAGAATGTGAGTGACAAACAGAGATAAAAGGACGGTGGTCGAGTCCCTATAAGAGACACATACCGAGAGAGGTGAGCGTGTGTGTGTGTTTGTGTTGGAGAGAGAGTGTTGTGTATTAAAGAGTAGCGCTATGGGGGGGGGGGGGGGGGGGGGGGGGGGGGGGGTGGAGTTGCGTCTGGGGAGAGAGAGAGCCACAGAAGGTATGAGCAGTAAAATGTGATGCACCATCTGTCGGCCAATAATAACCTGCGTGTTGTAAAGGCTCAGAGTTTAGTCAGCAAACAAGCACTCCCAAACACCCGAGTACCACCTCACACTCTATGTCCAACCTATACACCTATACCCCCTTATCCTGACCTGTAACCCTGGCTGGGGCATCCTACGCATCATTTCTCAGCGTTACAGTACACTTAGAAAAAAGGGTTCCAAAAGGGTTCTTTGACTGTCCCCACAGGATAACTGTTTTTGGTTCCAGGTAGAAACCTCTCTGGAAAGGGTTCTACATGGAACCCCAAAAGGTTCCACCTGGAATCAGAAAGGGTTATCCAAAGGGTTCTCCTATGGGGACAGCCGAAGAACCCTTTTAGGTTCTAGGTAGAAAAAAAGGTACTAAGTGTACTTTCGAGCTGGGCGATATGGACAAACATACTTATTGCAATAAATTGCTTGAATTGATGCGATAACAGTAAATATAATGAAAAGTTTATAACAAGAAAATAAGAAAAGTAGGCGGACAGTTTGTTGCAATAAGCTTTCAAGATTATTACAACTTTATTACAACTTTCAAGATTATTACAACGTACTGGCCGCTTACTTGTCTTCTTGAATTACCTGCCATTGAGGGGCCTACTTTCCCACTGGCCTCATCTAATATTTAATGTTCGCCACAGTTGTCCCATTAACAATCACCCATATTCAGTGATGCAAAGCCCTTAAGTAAAAATACGTAAGTAGTTAAGTCGTTTTTTGGGAGTATCTGTACTTTACTTTACTATTCATATTTTTCACAACTTCTACTTTTACTTCACTACAATCCTAAAGAAAATAATGTACTTTTTACTCATTTTCCTTGACACCCAAAAGTACTCGTTACATTTTGAATGCTTAGCAGGACAGGAAAATGGTCCAATTCACGCACTTATCAAGAGAACATCCCTGGTCATCCCTACTGCCTCTGTTCTGGAGGACTCACTAAACACAAATGCTTCGTTTGTAAATTATGTCTGAGTGTTGGAGTGTGACCCTGGCTGTCAAAAAATAATAATAATCAGGGAAGTGTGTCGTCTGGTTTGCTTAATATAAGGAATGTGAGGTATAGCATTTACTTTTGCTCAAGTATGACAATTGAGTACATTTCCACCACTGTACTTAAGTACATTTTTTACATTTGTTATTTAACCTTTGTTTAACTAGGCAAGTCAGTTAAGAACAAATTCTTATTTACAATAAAGGCCTACCCCAGCAAAACCCGGACAACACTGGGCCAATTGTACACCGCCCTATGGGACTCCCAAACACGGCCGGATGTGATACAGCCTGGATTCAAACCAGGACTGTAGTGACACACTGACATACAGTGCCTTAGACCGCTGCGCCACTCGGGAGTATTTTACTGGGTGACTTTCACTTTTACTTGAGTCATTTTCTATTAAGGTATCTGAAATATATTTAATTTCAAACGTCACATTTCTCTAGTATAGGCTACTTATTGTAATGAACTACAGGTATATCAGCAAAATGCCTGCGATAGGTGATCGGTACGGTCAAGGTCGATCATTTTTGGTTCATCATCCCAGCTCTACGTTACAGTAGCGTCCATTAATCGGTCGCATGGATCCGTAAACATCAGACAGGAAAATGTAATGGCTGGGAAAAAGCATTAGAATGTCTAGTACCCCAGGGATCATCAACTAGATTTTGCCGCGGGACGTTTTCTTCTTGAGTGGACCATCATGGCGCTGGAACATCATTACAAATTATTTGTTGAGTGCAAATTGACCACACAAAGCCCAACCAGATATAATATTTGACTAAAACATCATTTCAAACCTTGCTTACATTTGTATACGATTATGTGTCTCTCTATTATGTGTGGGAATACTTGGGACCAGATTTCCAAAATGTAAATCACTTGGAGCTGATTTCCTGGTGCTTTTACAGTCTTTTATGTCCATCAATGCAAATGACCCAAAATGAATAATAATATTTTATTTTTGCACAGAAAACATTGGGGGCCAAATAAAACCACCCGCGGGCCAAATTCGGCACACGTGCCAGCAGTTGGGGAACCCTGGTCTACCCTATTCAAACATTAAAGACCTATAATTTTTACTCTGAATCAAGGTACATGTCTATTGATTTACCAAAGATATTTGTATTTATATCCAAAGCCCTGGAGGGATTGACTTTACCACTGTATTACGAGGTTTCAGAAGTCTGTGTGTGTTGATGTAAAATTGGGCTGAAGTTCGGGGAATAGCGATCTGGTCTATTTCTCTGGTTAACTAGAAAAACCAACACACACATAACACTAAGGAATACACTGGAGAGGCAGAGGGAAGGGGGTGTTGATGCATCAAAGAAAGCTAAAAAGTAGTCACTGGGGATTCAGTCCCATGTTAAATACTGAACTAGATTATTAATTGCTGTACCAGAAGAAGCTGTTAATAAGTTCCTCAAAAGAGTGAGTCTTTCTATCTCTCTCTCACCCACTCTCTCCTTCTTTGTCAGTTGTTTTCTTAGAGTCTGTAGATGCCATTCAGCTAGGACTATAAACCCCATACTGTAAGGTCAAACTTCTCCAGTGGTCAGAGCCTCTGTACCTGCACCTGCAGTGTCAGTGTCCTCTCTGTTGAGCAGACACAAACCGGGGCCTCTCCCACTTGTGATTGGCTGAGGACTGTTGGGGCTCAAGGGTACCGAGCAGTAAATTCATCATGTGATGATGGCCTGTATGTCAGCTTGTCTCAGCAGGACTAGGTCAGTGTGTGTGTGTGTGTGTGTGTGTGTGTGTGTGTGTGTGTGTGTGTGTGTGTGTGTGTGCGTTTGTGTGCGTGTGCGTTTGTGTGCGTGTGTGTGTGTGCGCACGCGTGTGCGTGTGTGCGCACGCATGTGCGTGCGTGTGTGTATGGGTGCGTACATGTGTGTATGTGTTTCTGCATGCATGTGTCCGGAAGCAGAGGAGCTGGCCTGGGGATGGACAGTTCAGGAGTGTTCGTCTCTACTCCAGCTCCAATCTATTGCTGACCTGTCACTGCAGACAGCTAATGGATGTCCAAGTCTGTAAGAGTGTAGGCTACAGTCTCTGTGTGCTTGTGTACGGGAAACGGAGAAGACAGAAACAATAAGAGAGGGAGTGAAAAAGAGAACTTCCTGTTGACCTTCTAGAAAGAAGGATTAAAAAAAAGGCTGATAAAAACGAACCTGTGTCAAAAAGTAGCGTTATGACTGAAGCAGTGGCTAACAGAGAGTGATGTATGTGTCAGGCTAACCGTGGGAGCTGAACAGCCAGAGGAGACGGTGTCCTAAACAGAGCAGATCATGTCGACTCGCCCCGATACATGCCAGGTGCTGCTCAAGGCCTCTGAGCCAATTAAGAAAAAAGAAAAAAAAACAACAGAAGAGAGGACGAATAAAAACATCACACTTCCCATGGGCTCAGGAACAGAGGAGGGCCGGGATGGAAAAGTTGCCGTATGGAGTTGGTCTCCTACAAGGTGCTCATATCGCCGCAACATGATCTATCTCTCTCCTATGGCAGACATTACAAGGGCAACCCGGTCTCTGGCTGTCACAAACATGTTCCCAGCACGGCTAAGTGGTCTGCGGGTATCAATAACAGTCACTGTGTTTCCAAGGCAAGAGGACTGGGCTGAGGGTTATTGGAAAGCACCACATGATTAATATAGTTCGTTATGATGAATATATGTACCTTTCTCAGTGACGACCAGGTCTAGAACAAGATCTAGACTTCACTTGCCTCTGTGAGATCGGGTTGTATTTTCAGCGTGTGATCTGCAATGTGTTACACGGTATAAATCTGGCGAAGCTTTATTTCCTGCAAAGCTTAAATTTCTTGGCTTATTTTTTCTGGCATAACTTTTTAAACCTTATCGTCAGTGCTTTCCCCCATGCAAGCTTTGCCTGTCCTTATCTCTCTCTGTCTTCCTCCTCCTCCTCCTCCTCACCCTCCCTTCTCTTATTTTCCTTCCCTCCTTCTCTCTTCCCTTTGCTTGGCCTCTCTCTTCTCTCTTCCTCTCAGAGAGAGAGAGAGAGAGCGAGAGAGAGAGAGAGAGAGAGAGAGAGAGAGAGAGAGCCCTATTTGTCTGCTTTAAGTGAAATCACTCAATTCTCAAAAGTCAGTGGGGGACTTTGGAAAGGGGAGGGCCAGGAGAGGGCCACCTCCAAATAAGTTCCATTAATCACAAGGCAGAGTCTAATGTAACTAATATTTTACAATTAGAGGAGACAAGATGGAGCTAAAAGCCATCTATCTCCCTTACACCACATGATCATCGATTCATAAGGCAGAGCCTGAGACTAGCACAGAGACACATTTACCAGGAAACAGGAGGCCAGGGGATTGTGTGTTTCTGTGTGTGCCTCTCTGTTTGTGTGTGTGTGTGTGTGTGTGTGTGTGTGTGTGTTTAGAGAGATATTACTCTACACTCTACAGTACATACAGTACAACATAGACAACATTTCAGTGTACTGTAAATATGCAGGGATTGTCTAAACTGATTGAGCAGAAGAGATGACATTATGTGGTGAGATGACCAGTGTGTGTCTGGATGTGGGTGGGTCTGGATGTGGGTGTAGATGGGTGTGTATGGGTGGGTGGGTGTGTGGGTGTGTGTTTATTATTGAACAGCGTTAAAGTTTAGGCTTAGAATCCCAAAAGAGTACCGGTATTTCTCAAATTGAAATAACTCAACGTTACGATCTCCCTGTCTATGAGGATAGTGCCAAGCACAGTCTGACAGGCCCAGATTGTCTTATGGTTACAGATTGGTAGCATTCAAACGACAGCTCATAAGTAACTAGCAGCGTAGCCTAGTGGTTAGAGCGTTGGTCTAGTAACCGAAAGGTTGCGAGTTCAAATCCCCGGAGCAGACAAGGTACAACTCTCTAATCCTAGGCCGTCATTGAAAATA
The DNA here is from genome assembly GCF_013265735.2 of Oncorhynchus mykiss. Classification (NCBI taxonomy): domain Eukaryota; kingdom Metazoa; phylum Chordata; class Actinopteri; order Salmoniformes; family Salmonidae; genus Oncorhynchus; species Oncorhynchus mykiss. Next base: position 59,525,834 of record NC_048570.1, read on the forward strand.
AGAATTTGTTCTTAACTGACTTGCCTGGTAAAACAAAAAATATATTTTCAACATTAAATAGACTTGGTTATTCTACACTGTGGTTATGGGGTTGCTGATGTTGGATCAAATTGCTCAAAACAAAAGGTGCCATTTATTGTAGTATTTATTTTATTGTTATTCTATGATACCATTGTCGTGAGTCAGTCCTTTCAGTGCAATGTGAAAACAAGGGCAGAGAGTAGCTAGTTTCCTCCTGATGTGGTAAAAGCTGGTCTTTATCGCCCTCTAGTGGCCAAGGTGGAGCAGTGCATAATGCAGAGACGCCTGCAACATGGAGGCCCGTGAAATTAACCACAGCTGAACAAATGAGTGCAAGGACAGGTTCAACTGGAGGTCACCATCTGCCCAGTTACAACTGCTGGCACACTTGAACGGAGCCGCACCATCATCTTAAGCACATCAATCGCCGCTGCACACATTGCAGCACAATATGGCGTGAAAAGGAAAGAGGAAATGGATGCAGAGAGAGAGGAAGAGAGAGAGACAACGGGCAAGACAAGAGATGTGAGAGAGAGAGAGAGAAAAAAACGAAATGAAGGGAGAAGAAATGTTCATCAAGCTCTGAACAGGGTCATGAGGCAAACTGATGACGCGTCACAGAACATCAAGCAATGAAAAGACATACGAGCAGCATCTAATGAAAAAAGACCTGATGTGTTCTTTAATCAGTGACACGTGCACGATCACATTCACAGTAGGTGAACACACACACATGAATATCCTGGTTTTGATTAGGGACTGTCTGATTTATACCCATACAACACGTCCTTCCTTTAAACACTTTAAGCAGGTAGCCTAGCAGTTCGATTGTTGGGCCAGTAACCAAAAGGTTGCTAGATTGAATCCCCGAGCTGACGAGGTAAAAATCTGTTCTTCTGCCCCTGAACAAGGCAGTTAACCCACTGTTCCTAGGTCGTCATTGTAAATAAGAATTTGTTCTTAACTGATGTATTAAATTACAAATAAATAATACATTTCACTACCAGAGACAGAAGGAGAAAATAATTATGTCAAATGGTTACTCTCTGCGAATGTGAGTTTTATTAGGACCAGATTCCGTGCATAACAAGCGTCCCCCCCCCCCCCACACATCTGGTGCAGTGCAGCTGATCCGTTTAAAAATTAGTCAGGCATTGACCTGGGCCTCTTCCCAGCAGGCTCAGCAGCCGCTGGGTCCTGGCGTTAGGTTAACTCAAGTATGGATCCCATCAACCAGACCTGGATCAGGTTTCAGCCTGTACCACCAAAGAGGAGGAATAAAAACATGAAATACTTACCCCTTGAAAAACATCCCAGACTAGAACTAGGGGAACAAAGCGGACTCCAGTGACGGGTACTTTTGATGTGGGTAAGGAAGTTTGACCTTTTTGAATGTTTTGATACAGTTACTTTCCTGCCTGTGACATTGCTATGGGAAACGGAGAGATTCCTTAGATGAGACGAACGTGGTCTCAGGGGGTGGAAGGTGCTGCACCCTCCAGCTCGGTAATGGACCTGTGAAAAATGATATCACAGCACTATCTGTCTTAGATCACACACACACACACACACACACACACACACACACACTAACCAATTACACACAATATGTCCAAAACAAATTGGCGTGATGGGTAGACTAGAAAAAGAAGAAACAAGGAGAAGAGCAATTATTTGCCCATCCTGAAATAGGACTTGATGGTGTTTTGGAATTAACAAAACATTGGCCCAAGGGCACAGTGCTACAGTTAGCAACACCATTACTTGTCATTTGAGATGTCATGGAACAGGCCAGTTTGGTGCTACACAGTCAGCTCTGTAGTCAGTCAGCACTGTATCCCCTCTGGCTACTTCCTTGTACAGCACTTAACAGTGAAGTCAGGGAGAGGGGAGAAAGATGCATCATTTATATTGCTCATCATTCAGTGCAATATAACAAGCGCTTCACCAACAACAGTCAAGAGAAGTGCTCTCAGCTGAACACTGATCTTTCTTTCGGTGTGTGTGTGTGTGTGTGTGTGTGTATCAGACGGGATGTAGGTCCATTCTGGGTCTCCCTGGTTTGCATGAGTGTGTAAACCATTTTCAGTATGCTTGTACCTGAGGCATTAAGGGTGGAAGTTGATGGCTAGGCCTACATTCATGTGTGTATATATTTTAGAGCACAAAACTACCTGAGTCTGCATAGGTCAGTTCTCCATCCAATGCAGTGAGGTGACGTTGTTGTTTGTGGTGGGATGACAATATCATATAGGCCTACCATAATTAGTTTGTAGTAGTCAATGAAGCTCTGCGATAAAGGACTAGACTGGAAACGGAATAGTTTTGAGGGAGTGGGATATTCAGACTGTCGTTCACTCAACACTGGCATTTTGATGCTTTATTTTCTCCTAAGTGACTGTTATCCTGGGGGGGGGGGGGGGGGGGGGGAGAAACAACCCATCGCTCGACAACAATCCGTTATAGTTTGAATACATTTTATTTTTATTATAAGTACAGTTCAGTAGTTACAAAACGAAGCATCTGCCATGAGAATACAGCAAACAAAAGGTTTTCAGCTCACAAGACAGGTTCGTACGTGGAATGCTCATATACCGGTTCAGAGAGAGCCAGACAGTTAATATTAACCTCTCAGCTATACAACCACACAACGGAGAGAAGGGGAGAGAGGGCGTCACTATGGGACTGACCGGGCCCTCTGATTGGTTAACTCAGACCCAGTCCCACAATCCACTTCTCAGCACCCTGTTTAATTCCCAACAATACCACTTTTTGTTTTATATTTCTCGTCCTTTTTTCTCCTCCTTCATATTTTGGAATTGGGAATTCTAAAGTCAAGAAAAGCAAATTAAAAACAGTTTTTTTTTTGTGTGTGTGTGGAGTTGAATTTCAACCCGATGTGGAACTTGAGCATTGATCATCACTCTGCTTTAGAGTAACAACCAGCATGTAAATGATGACCACACAGGTGACTTGCATGCCTTGGGTTGGCACTATGATAACAGTTTTGTCAAAGCCATGTACTGTGGTCCTTCAAACTGAAAATGTACTGTATATATATATGTGCACTGTACATACCGCATTAGAATTCTCAGGGTTCACAAGAGGACATAGAAACATTTCACAATGTCAAGGGACACACAGACACACACACACACACACCTTCATTGTAGTTAGTGAGCTAGTTTTGTACTGTATAGATTTTGATTTATAATACTAATCACAGCGCAAAATACTTTTGGGAGAAAAAACAAATCCTTCTATGCATAATGTATTATGTATATAAGGGCATATGTTTGGAGCACATGAGTAGATTGTCAATCTTTTTCTTTTTTCTTTGAAATGTAAGAAGGCAAAAAAAAAAGTACAGTACTTGGAAGAAAAGGAAAACGGATCGACCCTAAGGCCTACCGTCTAAAACAACTAGCTTCGTGGATGCAACAACGGATGACTGTATCTAAGGCTAGACAATATTTGTTTTTTCCAGTTTTTTCTTCTTCTCCTTCTCCTTCTCCTTCTTCTTCTTCTTCTCCTCCTTCTTCTTCTTCTTCTTCTTTTTTTTTAAAGTAAATACATCAAACCGTTTCAGTAGTCAGTAACACTTTGCAACATTGATCGGTGGCAGTATCTTACAAACATTTGCAACACTACAGTCCTCGAAGTCAATAAGAGAGATGAAAAGGGGAGAAAATACAATCCCGTTTTGTTTTTCATATCTTCTCTTCAAGCTCTATGTTTACCTACAGGACAAGGTCGTGTAAACTAGTCATCACTGTCACTTCAACACCTTCTGCTCTTCACAAACAGCGTTTTTTTTTTTTTTTGTTTTTTGTTGTTGCTACTTCTCTCTTTTTACATTTAGTTCTGAGCATTTACAGGCTCTGTGATATAGAGTGAGAAGAGTCTTCCCTTCTGTCCTGTTCCTGTTACGGGGAGGGGGTGGGGTGAGGATCCTCAGTCCTCTGTCCATCGTCACACTTTACTGTACAATGCTCGGGCTTTCTCTCCTCGTTGTCACATCTACTAACATCCCAATCATATCTGAAAACTACTGCTCTCTCTTAGTTAGCTAGCACAGGAAAAGATTGTCAGAGAATGTCATACTTCTGGTTTAGTTTTTAGTTTTTCAGTTTTTCTTCTCCCTGTTAGTTTGTTTTTGACACGCAGAGCATTGTGCCCTAAAACAGGGTAGAAAACAGCAACTAAAATGTGCGTGGCAATAAGTGTGCTTGGTCTCCATAGATGGTTGGTCTGGTCAAAAGGAGCTTGTTAAGCTACAGCTCCAGCTGGACAAGAGTGGGAATGGTACAGTCCAGGGACAATACCATTACTGTGATCCAGGGGTCACTGAATACCTGTCTTGTACTGGATCTGATAGGAGAGAGAGAGAGAGAGAGTCTGTCGTACAGGTGAAGCACAGGTCAGCACAACAGTTCAGTCTGAATATTATCTGCTTTTTTTTTGTCAACAATGATGGACGCCATCTTGGATCAAGGAATGTGTCATAGTAGGGGTGTTTTAGGGACTGTCATTTAGCAGGTAGTTTCAGCAAAAACATCAAAAGGAGAGACATGAAGAAGACAGAAGATGGAGGGAGGAGTCATCCATGAGAGGACAGGAAACAGAATGGTTAAAGTCGCTGTCTGTCTGTCACTTTGCTGAGCGTCACATCCAGTGGCCTCTACAAGTCATTTCAGCAGGTCTGTCTCTGTCTCCTCTCCATCCTCACACAGGGCAGAAACACTCCTTCATAGTTCCTTTTGAATGACTTCTCTTGTTTGATTGTAGCATGTTTTAAATCAACGTCGTTGATATAGTGTGTTCCTTCATCATCACCATCATCATCATGTTCCTGCCTTGCTCCAGCCGGGTGCTCGGGCGGGAGTTAGTCTCTGTTAAGAGAGGCTGCGTCGTGCGTCTCAGTGTCAGCTAGGTTAGGCAGCGCGAGGTTAGGGTCGAGGGTCAGCGCGGGGCCCAGGGCTCCATGGCCTTCCTCCTCTCCTACCCACAGATGAACTACAGTTAAGAGAACAAACGCAGATTAACAAGACTGCCCCGGCCCCCACCACAGCCACAACACTAAACATAGCATAGCAGTTATACACACAAAATGGCCACCTCTTGCTGTAACAAACATCACAAAGGGTGAAGTAAGAGCAAAACAGAAACTGACATTCTGTTCAGGAACCAAGATTTAGCATTACACATATATGACAAAAAAACTTCTAGACTAACATTGAGATGACTAAATAAAGAAAATGCTAAACTTGGTTCAAATGTATGCTAAGCCTCTAACAGGGACTCAGAGGTGAGGTTGTGAGGTGTTTAGCAAAGGTTGCAGTCTAAAAATGGTATGAGGCACTAGCAGTAAAATGATTTCCATACTTTTTCCAAGCAAGTTTGTTTGCTAGATAAGTGTGATAACTTGGTGATCATGTACTCAAGTAAGCAATTATACCACATGTTTGAATCCCAGACAGCAAAACATGCTCATCTTCAAGTTCTGCAACAGTGTGAGAGCTAAATAACACCATTTCTGTTTCCTTTCACAGTTCCATTGCCATTTTTTTTGGCAATAAAATCTACCGAATACATCTCCATGTCATGCTCTTTTTTCAAAGTGCCGTTATGAAACTAACAAAATGAAATGAAAATCGCTTTTAATCGATCGTGCTGTCGCAAGGAAGATATCGAAAAAGAAATGAAGAGTCGGTGCAGAGCGACGGAAAGCTAAAAACAGGAGCATCGTTTTGATTTCTCAAAGAGCAAAATTACTGCGGCCACCTGCTCTCTCTGTATTAAAGCACATAATCACACCGTCACGCTCAAATCAAGATGTACTGTACGTTCACTTACAACTCCTATGTCAAACAGTTCCGAAAAAAAGGCTGATGACGAGGATTCTAACGAGAATAAAATAGCTCTCAGGGCTCGTCTGAGTTACACGCAATCTTCATTCACACTTGAAACATCCTATGCCAGACGCATCAACGAATGAAAACGTTCATCTCTGGGGGTTAACCTTTCAAGACATACCACACACAACTGCTTTCATCTCTCGAAGAGAGAGCATCACTGTTCTGCCCATCATTTGCAGTCTCATCTGCATGGTTCTGTACGACGACGCAGTCTTAAGGAAATACTGTCAGAGCCAACTTTGACCACTAGATGGCAGACTAAGCCTGTGTATGTCATGTATGCTTTTTTATAGGGTTATATGATGGAACAGACGGTTGGTTTATACTATTCTCTGTCTACATCTATGTTTCACGCATAAATCTATCATTACTCAGCCATTCACTAAGGAATCAGACTAAATGTCTATCAACAGCTTCATTTTGGAACGCATCCAACGGCTAATTTACGGAGCCCCTCCCCCTCCGCCCCTAAACAAAATATGTTGTCGTAGTCCACCTAATAAACAAATAAATGTTTTTCTTGACATAAAAAGTATCTGGTCTCTCAAAGGTGGCTTCTCCTCGTGATTTCCCTGTTGTTTTTTTGTTTTTTTTACTTCCAGTAATGAGTTACAGATTAAGCCCCATATTTGATTTTCACTGTTCATTAACTAAGCCACCTGGAATGTTATTATTTAAGCATGACATTTCTTCTCCCCCAACAACTGCCACTGCGAGCAGGAGACTTCCAGGCCAACTTTATAGATTCCTCATAACTTCCTCTCAGTTTTAATTTCCCATTCGGGTGCAGAACAGATGCACCTCACCAGCCAACCCAAGGACCTCGTTGACATTCCACTTGTGTCTGCCATCTTAAAAACAACTACTGTTTATCATACCAGGTCAATACTGTTTAAATAAATACTATCTGGTTAATGCTGTAGACTACATACTTTATCATTATAATGTAAGGAATCATTAGGAAAAGCATTATGGAAATGTATTATGCAAAAAAAGAATAATATTGGGATGGGTAAATGCTACAATTTATACAACAGCATCAGGCCAGCAAGACTCTCTATATCTGTGACAACTGATTAGATCATTATTTGTATAATAACGTATATATTTTACACTAAATTGCAAAAATGCACCGTAGTCAAAAGGACTAATGAAAATGCTGAAAGGGTGAGGACGCCCTCTACTGGTAAACTGTGAGATAACAGTCAGAATGGCCATTTACTGGAGTAGAGGGCCCTAGATACCCAGGCATATGGTAAGAGGACACATAGCTCCAGGATCCACCCTGTGTTAATACATGTGTCATGCTTAACAGAATGGATAAATGAATAGACGGACAGAACAATGGCCTAACACAAGGCTGAGAGCATGTGTTGTAAACCGCCTTGGGAAATATTAGTGTTTATAGCGTGGGGGTCTCTAAGCAGTTTCTCACCTGACATTCACAAGCCATTTTGCTGTGAAAGCCTCGCTAGTACGCAAACTACACAAGACTATTAAGCTAATCGGTTACTATGGAAAACAGTATAAATCCTTCTATTTTACATTGTGTATTGCTCTGGATTTGTTACTGGTGTGTAAAGGTTTGAGACACACAAAAAAATAGAAATCTGATGAGGCCAAAACAAAAGCAGGAGAAGTAATTCCCCCAGACAATCCTAGCCTCCATGTAGATTAAGTGCTAGTCTTCTAATGATGTGGGTTTGACTGCATGAGACTTGAGTTTAGCTGTAACATAAGTGCCATGGAAGTGACTGATGCCCTATGTACATTTGAGTCTGCTGCAGGCAGGCAGGCAAACAGGCAGTTACAATAGAGCACTGCCATTGAAGGTGCCTCTGAGGACTTCCTTCTCTCCCAGGCATCCGGCGACAGTCGACAAAAAGTGTTGTTTTTGGCAAAGGTAGGCCTCATTGTAAAGCCAGTATTTATAAATATGTAAATATGAACAGCACACACTACCGCTTGAGCGCGAGGATGTGAACCCAAATCATATTTTTAGAAGGTTTTAATGAATACGGGATGTTTATGAATACCATTTGCTGCGATTCACGAAGACAAGAGGAATCCACATCCACCCCCATCCCTCAAAGCACCACTAAAGAAGAAAAAAGCACATCTGCGGTGAGACACAGCAGGATCTTGGTGTTTATGGCTGTTTCTGCTCAGATCCCCATTAGAAAGCACACTACCGCGTTAAGGTGCACAAACAGTGACAAACTCCTGCATGTGGTAGTGGCACAATGGATCGGTTCCCAGCTATACTGCATCAAGGAAGACGATTTGTGTTCCTTTTTTAGGTCAGACAAAAGTACAAAAGGAGAATCCATATATGCGGGAAGGGGGGGGGGGGGCTATTTTGCTCTATCTGATATTGTATTTTTAAAGAATGGCGCTACACAATGTAGGTATTGTTGTTTAAGATGCTATTTTATGCGTTCCTCCTTGCCCGTAGGTATTGTATGAGACATGGGTGTCCAGGAAAAAGCTAGGTCTTGGCTGAGAAACAGTGGGCTGGAGTGAGTGCCCTCCCTCTCCCAGTGACTGTTTCTGAGACTAAGATGGTTGGATAGATAATACCTCCGCTGAGCAATTTAAGCCCAAACACTCTGATGCAACAATCGGTCTTCTTTGCCTGATAGCGTTTTCTCCCCCCCCCCCCCCCCCCCTCTTTTCCAAATGACTTTCTTTCATATCTAATTATATTTGCTAATGATCTTAGAAGAGAATAATGGAATGTGCTTGATCTATTACCTTTTTTTTTCAATACATAAATACAATACAGAGAGAATGGCTATTCAGACAGAAGAAGTATGCAAGATTGTAGTGCTTCTAATGGGCAAAATAACCCTCTGAGCCAGAGCACTAATGGAGGGATTTGAACTCACGGATCACAGAACAGCGAGAGCGTTGTTCTAACTCCGAATTCAAACACGCAGTCACAATTTGAGCCTAAGTCGACAAACAAATGGCACATAGGCCCGTTTTTGTGTCAGGGTCGTGACATGAGGGTTGGTTGTGTGACTGGCTAGCAGTGGTAGAAAAAGTACCCAATTGTCATATTTGAGTAAGAGTAAAGACCCTTAATATAAAATGACTCAAGTAAAAGTGAAAGTCACCCAGTAAAATACTACTTGAATCAAAGTCTAAAAGTATTTGGTTTTAAATATACTTAAGTATCAAAAGTAAATGTCATTGATAACATGTACTTGTAAAAAGTATCTAAAGTGAAATGTAGAAGTATAAATCATTTCAAATTCACTTTATTAAGCAAACCAGACAGCACGATTTTCTTGTTGTTTTTATTGTACGGATTGCCAGGGGCACACTCCGACCCTCAGACATCATTTACAAACGAAGCATTTGTGTTTAGTGAGTCCCCCAGATCAGAGGCAGTAGGGATGACCAGGGATGTTCTCTTGATAAGTGCGTGAATTGGACCATTTGACCTTTAGGGTGTCAGGGAAAATGTACGGAATAAAAACAACAGTATTTTCTTTAGGAATGTAGTGAAGTAAAAGTAAAAAATGGTCAAAAATATAAAATAGTAAAGTACACACACCAAAAACAACTTAAGTAGTACTTTAAAGTGTTTTTACTTAAGTACTTTACACCACTGCTGGCAAGGCATTAGCAGCCTGTTAGACCCAACAGTAAGGGGGGTTGTTTGAATGTGACCCCAGAGGGCAGGACCCTCTCCCTAACGCGTGTGAGTCTCAAAGCAGGACAAAGTGTTGCATGAGTAGGTTTGCACAATGTGGAGAGCAAACTTGACCATGTGATCACTGACTTTTGCCTTCACCCTCCATTTTGTGTGGTAGAGCTACTGCTCAAGGCTCATCTATCTCTCTCTCTCACTCTAAGCATGCCAGTGTGCCTCTCTTAGGGCCCTGCTAATGAATAGCCCTGCACTCCCTTGCCAAGCCCCGGTCCCCTCTTAATCCTCTCCTCCATTCTTCCCTCGGTCTTTTTCCCACAGGCAGCCGGACAGCCATGCCATGACAGACGCACTAACCCCCCCCCCCCCCCCCGCATTAATGGAAGGAAATGGCATTCGATCTCTATTTGATCTCCTAATCATTTCTGCTGAAATGATAATGAGCGCCCTTCCAATCTTCCCACAGAGGATAAAATAAATAGAAGAGATCCTCTCTGTAGCCGAGAAATGACATCTCAGTCACCCCCCCATGCACTCATAACCAACAAATAGCTCCCCTTTAAATAAGCAACATTTCAAATACACACACACACACACAAACTTGCACACCCACATGCACACACACTGGCGACTGCTGTCTGTGATTCTTTTCAGCTGACCTAATCCTGATTGATTCGTTCAGCAGATAAAAACTCTGTCCACTTCTGCCCTTTACTGCGGGAACATAATACCAGCCTTTATTCAGCAACAATGTAACATAATGGCGTTGGAATGTGCAAAAAAAAAAAATCCCATGCTTGTGGTTTGAGCACAAGCTGTAGTCTAATGTAGAAGGGGAGGGGAAAAAATAATTAACCACAGAGTACCACAAGTGCGCTGGAACTAACAAGGTCAACCAAAGGCTGTCGCTAAAACTTTTTCTGTTGTCTCTGTAGAGGGCACGTTCTGGTTGGTGGGACGAGCCGGGGATCTTCTGTACTCTACCCCCCCCCCCCCCCCCCCCCCCTGTCTCTATTGTAAAAGGAAACGTTTGTCTGGCAACAGGAAGAGGTGAGGTCATCTGTGCTCATCAGGCCTCATTTGAGTATGAAGCATGCTTTTTATTCTATCAAGCCTGTACGCAGGGAGGGCCTAGCTGTGCTTACATAGACCGCACACACTTCCTTCCTTCACTTACACATGGACTACAGGCTGGGAATGTTACCGTTCCAGGTGTTAGTGATTTTCAATGGACAAGAATGACTGTGGCAAGCTACCGTACAGTACATGACTTCAGGGCTATAAAAAGAAGAAGATGAGATCACAACACCTGTCAAAATTAAGGTTTCAATTACACAACATACAGACATGAAAGAGCACACACACGCACGCGCGCACACACACACACACACACACGCACGCGCGCGCACACACACACACACACACACACACACACACACACACACACACACACACACACACACACACACACACACACACACACACTCCCTCAAACACTGACACAGAGGGACAGTTTCAGTTCTAGAGCCGTAGCGGCTAAAACAACATAAAGATATTCCAAGGCCCTCTCGCAGGCATGTCCTGTATTAATTGTCTGTGCTAATCTCACAGCTCTGGGCTCCCTCGAGTGTGTGGTATTATTCGCACTAGCATCGCGCCACTGCCATATCTGGTTACTAATTTTGTGTGGCGTCGCGCTGCGGAGGGAATGGAGAAGAACGCTGAAGCGACACTGTCAGCCTGGGACGAGGTCCCCTCTGAGTGACGAGAACGACACTGTCTGTCACTTCAGAGAAACGGAGGGGGGGGGAGTGAAAGACAGTGAGAGAGAGAGAGAGAGAGAGAGAGAGAGAGAGAGAGAGAGAGAGAGAAAGAGAGAGAGATGAGGAGAAACAGAGTGGGCCTGTCACTGCACCACCTCACAGGTTCCCTACTCTACCACTACAGACAGACTGAGCACAGGAACCTGCCTGCCGCTGGAGCACAGCACCTCCTAGGGCAGGAATCACTCTACAATATAAGACGGGCTCCTAGTGGATCAGGGACAGGAGTTTAAAATAAGAAGAGGATGCAGCTGGAGACCTAGGATGTGCTCCGCGATGAGGATCCAGACGAGCAGGTAGATGCAGACAGGGAACTCTTCACTTTCTCTGTGTTCATCGTAAACTTTGAATACACTCGTGATTGTGGAAGCACCCAACAGTAATGATACAGAGCTCAACGGTGAATAATCTGAGGCTTACTATTGTGATAAGGACAATAAAGAGAGTTTACGGGCAAGATCACACAGTAGGGCGACACCAGAAATGTCTCTGAATGCTGGCACTCTCTCTCTGTTCGATCCCTCTCCTATCCTCCCCCCATTCCCCCCCGTCCCCGTCCTCCCACCCCCCCGTCCCCCCTCCCACATCACCACAGTGTGCTGCAATGGAAAATCACGAGCACCTGGCTTGTTTTTTTACATTTTTAATATGATTTTGCAGACTTCCTCTGGTCTCTGATGATTCAACAGTTCCCGGTATAACATCTGCTACTTACTCTTACTGGGTCTCAATTAAGACAGCGCTATTCATGAATCAACTTGTATTTATGTTTCTGTTTTTCACATATGTGCTCGAGAAAGAAGAGCCAAACGGGCCCAACCACGCTCAAAGAAGATGTTAAGAATAAGGTCAAAAAGTGAGTACAGACTTAGAGAAGCTCTGGCAGTAAGGGGACACGTATTAGAGGGAATAAAAACAACAACAGCTTTAAACCTACAAAAGCTGGGCTGTGAATTAGCATCCGCCTTTAAGAAGGGACCAAAGAGAAGTGGTGATATGATTATGTAAATGAAAACAGGATTTCCTGCTTGCTGGAAGCATTTCTGACCCGTTCTCATTGCAAATCCTCCATTTAAGAATAATTCCCGAAGGGAACCCCTCCGTTGCTTAACGGGATAATTATGATATACGAAACCTTCCCGGATCACCCCCCCCCCCCCATTTCTCCGGCTCAGTCTTCCTCTCCCTCCCTCTCTTACCCTGCCATGGTCAGCCAGCACATCCAGGAGGCTCATTGTTTCCGCTCCAGTAACAGAAACAGCGAAAGAAACAGAAGATTTTCTTCTGCAACTACATTTGACATACACAGGTTGTTAATTCTACAGCTTCTTTAAATGGGGGGGGTCGGGGGGAACATGTCCATATATACTGACACACACCATCTCTGTTTTTACCTCAAACTCAAGATCAATCACAGATTATTATTGTTCTGGTCAAGTCCAATTCAACTTGAGGGGTATTATAGTACACATCTACATTGGGGCATTGAGTTTAACACCATATGAAGCCTTTTTTTTCTTTTTTTACCTCTAGTGGACTGTTTGGACTTTACTTCCTGGTGAATCCTTAGCCTCTGCTACAGCACAGTATCTCTAACCGCAGGCCTTCATTCTAAGCAGTGACACCCTGCTCTTCATGATTAGACCAGCTCCTCCCACTAGGATCTTTCCTATTACCCCTCTCAGTCAGCCTGTAACACGTGACCTCAGTGTGGGAGAATGGATTTGAGGATGGAATTGTATCACATATTACTGAGCTCTCGAAGTACATGTGTGGCAGAGCGTTGGGAGGCAGTGTGAAAGGCAGCCTCTTCAAGGTTTAGCGTGGCTTTGTGTGTGCGTCCTTCGGCCCACGGTGGATGAACGCCACTGTCTAGCTTTAAACAGGATGGAGGGACTAAAGCAGCCGTGACCAGAGGCTATCAGCACAGGCCACATCTCAACCCCGGCTACAGTCCCCTTGTGATCTGACACAGCCCGTACAATATAACACACACACACACACACACACACAGAAATCCCTTTAAAAAAAAAACGATACATGAAAAGGGCAAAGGGAAATGACTCCGGTACAAACATGTCATATTCAGATCTACAGTTTAATTGCAGGCTAGGCCGTTGTTTAGTTTTTTTTTTATTTACTTTAAAGACGTTTTTAGAGAGCAAGATGTCAAACTATTTGGTGCTGGTGTAAGCACTTACGGCAAGCCTTTTTTCCCTCACTTGACGCGGCCGTAAACAGTGGAGAAAGATCAAAACTATACATCTGAGACCAAGAATCCGTTTTGAGATGACAGATATGGCAAAAGTTTTCCGTGAGATTTAGTGCGAAGAGGGAAACAGATTCGGAGAGCGAAGGCAAATCAAAGAAAGATTTTTGACGCAGAAAGATGTGATCACTGAGGAACGTTGCACAAGGGGACGCGTCCTGTTAAAGTTCTCTCCTTTTTTTTTCAGAGGAGGTCGGGGGCGGGGGGGGGGGGGGGGGGGGGGGGGGGGGGGGGGGGGGGCTCTGTAGTGAAATGGCCCCCTACGCAAACTCACCACGGCAACAAAAAAAAGGAGATGTTCTCTTTCGCTCCGGAGCGATAATGTGTAATATCAATTATTTATCTCCAAACACTGTTTATGAAGCTGGGGTGGCAGTTCTAATCAGCAGCGAGCGGAACATAAAATTTCACCACACGGACGAGGCGTTTTTCAGAATCATTACTTTGTGTGCGCTTCTAATTGAGTCCTCATAAATTACCAAGTAGGTAAAGTCTTGGTGATGATTGTTCCTGCTCTTGGCCAGTGCCGTGCCCTTGGAGGGACGAGACAAGGTAGTGACACCCTCAAGAGGAACACTTCGTTGCTCTGTGCATGACGCTCTGTCTGGTGTGGACAGTGTCTTACGGTACAGGTAGACAACATGACTGAGATAAGGATGAGAAAGGACCCACTGGGCGCGGACGTCAATTCAACATCTATTCCACGTCGGGTCAACGTAATTTCATTGAAACGATGTGGAAACAACGCTGATTCAACCAGTGTTTGGCCAGTAGGGAGAGATGAAAGGGGAGTTCCCTGTCCGGACATATTGATTGAACAACTCAAGAATACAGTGTTCTTCAGTTTCTATGGCGCACATCTCACTAGTATAAAATATGATCAACATTATCATTAGTTGACTCATTTCCAGGATGGTAATGCAGAAACAAGTCTAAAGCTAATGCAGAAACAATCCTATTTTGATCACTCACTCCTCTCGTTGTTTTGACATTGAAATCCATAACATTCCTTTTGTTCCTTTGCCTTCTCTCTCTTTTCCCAAGGCTGAGAAACATCAGACATGAGAACCATTTACCCGTTTCTAATATAAAAACCCGGGAAATGTACCTGGGATTATAAGTCATTGACAAATAACCTTGCTGAGAGATGCAAACTAGATTTTGTTCAAAGCTCTCCGACAGCCTCAAAAGAGATTAGTTCAGTTCTTACCAGTTCAGTGATGTCACGGGGGAAATGTGTTTAAAGCCACATTGATTTATTGAAAGATTTCCCAATGAGAAGACGTCTCTCGACTTAGCGGCGAGTTTGTGAGCGAGCACGCTTGCGTGTGTGTGTTTATGCACCTCAAATAAATTAAACAAACTGCAAAGAACTGAGAACAGAGAAGACATATTTTTGAACAAATTAAGAGCAGAAGTTACACTTAGAGACTGCCGTTTGATGGCTGAGACAACCACTTTTCCTTTGTCGTTTTCTCTCTCTCTCTCTCTCTCTCTTTCCGTTTACCACATGCTGTTTATCCTGCTGAAAACAGTGATTGTAGAGCGCTGAGACACACAGGAGAGATGACGAGGTTGTATAATAAGGCTCTTTTGTTCCCCTCGGGGAGTGAGCACAGCATTCATTTTACACTATTACCTTTTTTAAGAGTAATTATGAGCCTCTGGTGCAGAGGTCTGTGGGAAACAGTGGGCTGTACAGGCCAGCCTATGAGTGGCCTGAAGTGGATGGGACCGGAACCATCAAGATGTCACCCCACACAACTGTCAGAGTGGATGACGTTAACCCTCTCCCCTAAACTCTCTTGATCACAAGCTCGCTCTCCCTGTCTCCCTGTCTCTCTTTCTCTCTGCTATCTCTCTCTCTCTCTGGTTCCCTCTCCCTGTCTGTATCTCTCTCTTTTTCTCGCTCTTTCTCGCGATCTCATGCTGCTTACTTTTAACTCATGAGGTCAGACGGAACCCCTGGGCAGTTCTCCCAGAATTCTGAGCCTGGTGAAGTCCTGCAGAGTGCCTTCTGCAACTATGGAGTGACCGCCAGAAACACACTGTTGAACTAACCCTACCAGCAAAAACCTGATCATATCCATCCATAATAAATGCCCCAAATATGTTGCGATAAAGGTCAAGCAAGGGCATTTTAAGTGCTGTATTCAAGCAACTATGCCCAGATATTTCTTTCAGACTAACGTGATGCCCTTGGATGACGGGAAGGCACATCGATGGCTGCCGTTCACCCCCCCTGCCTTCTCGCTGCTCTCCAGGCGTGGGAGGATGACAGCACAATGATCCCTTGTCCAAATGAAAGGCTTTGTGTATTCATCTATAACTGCCCACCATGCAAAGATAACCAGCCACACTCAGGATCAATATAGAACAGACAGAATAAAAACAAAACTACAACAGAAGATGAAGAATGTGTCTCTCCTCTCCTTTTCTTTATGGACAAAGAAGATAAAGAGAGGAGGGAATGACTGTTCGACTGACAAAAGTCGGACCAGTAGAGAGATCCGTGAATCCATCGAGTAACTTTAAGTTAAGGTTATTTCAAACTCCTAGTATCACATCTTAATTCTCTTATCTGTAAATGTAACCGGTTAACAGAGATCTGACATGCTTTTCTATCAACGTATGAAACCGAGCAGGCGTACTGTCTAGTTGGACTGTGGGTTATCGCAGAGAGACAGGAGTGAACTTTTGGGGTGGGCGGGTGGACGCCTTTAAACAGCGGCGAGAGAAACACGGCTCTGCGGCAGTGAACAAACACAGCCTCTCCAGCTAAAAAGCGTGCCAGCCAAACACGGGATCAAACAGTCCAGCGTTTGGGTGTAACGATATCGACAGAATGTCAAGCACATAACAAGGTCTGGCAAAAGGGGGGGGGGGGGGGGGGGGGGGGGGGGGGGGGGCTAGGCTGGTGTGTGTATAGTCAAAAAGACATACAAACACAAACACACACACAAACATCCTTGCCTGTCAATCAGCATAATACAATATGGCTACAATCTAGCATAACATAAATGCAAGCAGTAGAGAACAAACGGCCAAGAGAGCGCTTAGATGAGGAAACAAGCAGACGATTAAACTGAGTTCCATAAAAATAAAAACTAATTTAAAAATCCTTGAGTGGGTATTAAAAACATGTACAGCTGAAGTCAGAAGTTTACATACACCTTAGCCAAGTACATTTAAACTCAGTTTTTCACAATTCCTGAAATTCAATCCGAGTAAAAATTCCCTGTCTTAGGTCAGTTAGGATCACCACTTTATTTTAAGAATGTGAAATGTCAGAATAATAGGAGAGGGAATTATTTATTTCAGCATCTATTTCTTTCATCACATTCCCAGTGGGTCAGAAGTTTACATACACTCAATTAGCATTTGGTAGCATTGCCTATAAATTGTTTAACTTGGCTCAAACGATTTGGGGAGCCTTCCACAAGCTTCCCACAATAAGTTTGGTAAATTTTGGCCCATTCCTCCTGACAGAGCTGGAGTCAGGTTTGTAGGCCTCCTTGCTCGCACACACTTTGACAGTTCTGCCCACAAATTTTCTATGGAATTGAGGTCAGGGCTTTGTGATGGCCTCTCCAATACCTTGACTTTTTTGCCCTTGAGCCATTTTGCCACAACTTTGGAAGTATGCTTGGGGTCATTGTCCATTTGGAAGACCCATTTGCGACCAAGCTTTAACTTCCTGACTGATGTCTTGAGATGCTGCCACCCCCGTGCTTCACGGTTGGGATGGTGTTCTTCGGCTTGCAAGCATCTCTCTTTTTCCTCCAAACATAACGATGGTCATTGTGGCCAAACAGTTCTATTTTTGTTTCATCAGACCAGAGGTCATTTCTCCAAAAAGTACAATCTTTGTCTCCATGTGCAGTTGCAAACCGTAGTCTGGCTTTTTTATGGCGGTTTTGAAGCATTGGCTGCTTCCTTGCTGAGCAGCCTTTCAGGTTATGTCGATATAGGACTCATCTTACTGTGGAAAAATATACTTTTGTACTTGTTTCCTCCAGCTTCTTCACAAGGTCCTTTGCTGTTGTTCTGGGACTGATTTGCACTTTTCACACCAAAGTACGTTCATCTCTAGGAGACAGAACGTGTCTCCATCCTGAGTGGTATTAGCCTATCAGATGCTTCTAAAGCCATGACATCATTTTCTGGAATTTTTACAAACTGTTTAAAGGCACAGTCAACTTAGTGTATGTAAACTTCTGACCCACTGGAACTGTGATACAGTAAATTATAAGTGGAATAATCTGTCTGTAAACAATAGTTGGAAAAATTACATATGTAATCAAGTAGATGACCTAACCGACTTGCCAAAACTATAGTTTGTTATCAAGAAATGTGTGGAGTGGTTGAAAAATGAGTTTTAATGACTCCAACCTAAGTGTATGTAAACTTCCGACTACAACTGTAGATTGTTTTAGTAATTTCTCTCGCATGGGATTTCAACAGGACATTAAATCAGCAGCCAACTCAAAGGTGCTTATGGCTTGCTCATGTACTTCCACATCTAAAGTCTCTTAATGGATACTGCTAGAGCCCTCTGCTGGAACACCACGACAGTCTATCATCTGTGTCCAAAACAGATATTTTAATACAAAAAAAAATCTCAAAACTTCTACGAGGATCTTATCAAATCCAGAGTTGATTTAAATAATGATTTGGATGGAAAGAACTGATCGTGTGGTAACCTTCACCACATGCCCAATACGTGTGGTAACCTTCACCACATGCCCAATACAAATAGTATAGAAACCCAAAACGTGGTTAGTCTGTATTCTGGACGGGGGCCTGCTTCTTGTCTGGAAATCAGACGTGTCAAAACCTCCTGCTGACAGGTCCCAGACTCAGAGTTTGATGTCCCACGCTGGTGGACACATTGTACATCCTCCGTCACATCCTTCGAATTTAGAGTTTGGATCTAAGAATGGACTGACTGGCTATCGTCTAAACATGATACCCCCCTGACCTAACAACTCTGCCGGGTTGGAGTTCCCTCTCAGTGCCCGTCTCTGACCTCTAGGTGGTGCTAAACTTTTAGATGTGGTGAGCCTGGGAGCATGTGGGTGCATTTTCGAAAGACAATAAAAACATTAATTTGCCCTGAAATGATTCCTGACGTAAATGTAAAATGGTGCCCATTGGAACCCAGTAATGAAGCATGCGGCATCTCTGCAGCTCCTAATTTGACTAGTTAAATGACTCCATTACGTGTCTAACAGACAGAGGCAAATCATTTCTGGTCAGTTGAGGCTCACTTACCCACATCGTTGTGCTGGGGGAATGTAAAGACCTGTGTCTACTCTCCCCTTTTGTCTTTTCAGTCATCTGATTACAGTACTTCCCCCCCCCCCCCCCCCCCCCCCCCCCCCCCCCCCACACACACCCCCAAAAAAGAAACTGGTAGAAAAACACTTTGGAATTGTGGTGGCACGGGCCTGAAAATCCATTGGTATATATGAGGTGTGTGGTACAGTATCTGTGTATGTTTGTGTGCAAGTAGATCACCATGTTAATTACTCAACCCAGATGCATGATCAACACATAGGCACACATGCTAAAGAAATTAACAGACAAACAAAAGCCACAATCTGCGTCAGTATTTTCCATCCGAAAGATGGCATATTTAATGCAGATTTGTGTAATCCTAACCTTGTCGCGGAATTGGATTTTGCCATCAGTGTAAAAACAGACAGAGAGAGAGAGAGAGAGAGAGAGAGAGAGAGAGAGAGAAAAAAATATTACAATATATTGAATTATTAAATAGACTGCCTGCTGTCTGTCACTGTCACTTAACACGTGTTGATGGTGAAGTGCTGTCCTACCAGCCACTGCGTGGACATCTGTTACTAAAATGAGCACCCCCCTACTCCCAACCCCCCCTCCCCAAATCCGAATGCTATCGAAATGTATTCATTTGTTTGTTTGTTCATGTTGAAAGCAAGTACAATGACCACACACAAGTAAACACCTATAAACACATACACACCGAATACACCATCCTTTTTTTTAATAAAAAACAATAATTGGAGACTGTTCATAAGGGGCTGGCTTGTCATAGCATGTCAGGAAATCAGATTCAGTATGTTCTTCACTTCCATGGGACGCGGCAGCAGATGCAGAGCAATTTACAACCGCATCCATCCCTATAACCTCCCACCCTTAAACAGCAACATCCCAATCCACTCCTTCTTGTCTCCGTAATTGACAAGTTGCAGAGTGGAGAGAGAAAAAAACCTGAAGAGGCTAAAGACCCCTATATTTGAAATTCCTTCCCTTGTACACCTGAATAACTGGTCGTATTAGAGAGCACGGTTGTCAAGCTGATGCTACCTGTGCATACATGTGTCTGGATGATATTATCGGGGTGGACGGTAGCCTAGAGTGTAAACAAGAATGTAAATAAGAATGTGTTCTTAACTGACTTGCCTAGTTAAATAAATCAAATTAAATGTGACTGTACATGAGTGTATGTCTTCTCCTATCCAAAGTTGTGGACATAAATCGCATTACAGTAGTTCAGGCCTCCTCTGAAACGACTGCATTGACTTACAGTCCTTTACGGGGCTTGTCAGAAGAACAGTTGAAAGACCATAGCGACTGTGACCTGTCGTAGCATGGCTACGTTGGCCTTGTGCAGGTGACGGTGTGTTCATAAGCAGCTCTGTGAGTTGCCATGCCTGTGATTAGCACATAAATCAGTTGCTCTAATTACATCATATTAGCAGGACAAGGAGAGAGGGACTTGGCGTGATGAGCATTGACCACTGTGTGTGCTTGTAATCTGGCACTTCCTGGAACACATGGAAGGTGCAGCAGACCGGAAACCACAGATTAGGTAGGTACTGGATACACTAACGCCACGTTCGCCAGGGCTTAAAGTATAATAGACTGACCAGTCATAGGAAAGATATAAGCCCCGTGCGTCTGTTCCTGTGGCGTGACACGTGCACACAAGAGGATGCGGGGTGTTTCTGCTTTAGTAGTGAAGGCTGGGGATGGGGTTATGAGGAGACGGATGTGCCCCTGGTTGTGCTTCGGCTTGGAAGGACGATTCCCGACTGATTGACTGAAGACGAGGGCATATCATGAAGACAGAGTCCGTCTCAATGGATTGACATGGTTGTTGGGGACCGAATCCAACCGAACACGATGCCCTAAAAAAAAATCCACGAACTGCACTATTGATCCAGACCACCCGTCCATCCATCCACCCCACCTCCTATAGATTGTGGGATAGTGAGGGCCCAGAGGGCACCCCCGTCAGTTAGTCCCCGTCAAGAAATGCCGCCCCTGAGCACACTCTGTGCCACTAATGCCACCAGCTGCTACAGCGCTGCCCTATGTGATTAAGAGCAGGGCCTAAGTCTCCTGGACATAAAAGGCTTTAATGCGATAGGTAATTATGTAGTCTGATCTCACAGACAGGGGATTTAAGAGCTAACTATACCACCAGCACCCACCCTCATATCAATGTCTATGAATAACTGGATGATAGATAGACTGAAATAAAGATAGATACAGGGGATAGATAAGAGATAGGGATATCGAGATCCAGATAGAGATGGCGTTGAAGATAGAGGAAGAGAGTGCGAGGGGGGAGAGCTAGAGGAAGAGAGATTTGGATTTAATGAGAAAAAGCATTCCACTTAGAATGAGGAACTTTCTCCACTGACACGCAACAGGCTCCGACGTCAAGACACTCAATAGAATAAATGTTGTCGGGCCTCGTATCCTACAAGCTACATGTGTCAGACGTTAAATATATATCTCCAGTATTGAGGAGAACATGTCTGACTTTTATGTGCACAGACTGGCCTTTCTGAAGTCAAGTGGGGTGTTTTCATGGCTGGGCGCCCCCCCCCCCCCCCAGTGCCGCTTCCTCCCCCCTCTTTAACTCTCACTGGCGTTTTTGACTGTTGATCCTCCTGAAGAGGACAGATCAAATATTCCACTCGAGTCGGAGCCTTCCGTTTCGGGCGCAGATATGATTGGGGTTGACGGACGGGCCTGGTTTGAAGTCTTAACAGACAGCTCTACTTTGATATCCCCGCTCCCAGTGTATCACCAAAGACACAGGGAAGAGAGGAGGGGGGGGAGAAGAGAACGAGAGAGATGAACAAAAGCATCTGTGGAGTGGTCAGGGCCAGCGGCAGCTTGAGTCGGAGGCTTTTTGAAGTCCCCCCACCCCCCACCACCCCTCCTCTCCCCCAAAGCCTCTACTGCCTCCCCACTACCCTCTCTCTCTCTCTTCCCTAATGGTCTCTGGTAGCACCCATTGCTGACACACTAGATGGTGCCGCTCCACAACACCACTGCTCAACCCCATAGAGTTGTTCCCTACCTTTCAAGCGTATTTTAATCACAATAAACCCCTAATCATAATTGTGTTGCTTATAATCGTGCAATGATTCTACATCAAGCCTATACTGACTGTAATGACTTTTTCTAAAAGGTCCATTATTCGAATCAAATGTAGAGTAGTGTACAGTGATGTACACTACATCATAGAATATTGACATTACCATGAAGAAACGCTCACCTAAATATTAGATATACAGTACAACTCTGAGACAACACAGATGTCCTTTGTCACGGTAAGAATGAAAGAGTTAACTGCTTTTTTCCTATTGTAAATGTCTCCCTTATAAACAGATTTTGTTGCTGCTTAAAGTGGGCTCAAAATTAAAGCATATCGCTTTACACACATATTGCATGCATATTACGGAGCCCCAGCTGCCCGAGCCCTGCTCTTAAGAACCATATGATTAAGTTAGGAGGGGTGTATCAGATAAGATTTAAGCATCCCCTCCTCATGGGCACCCCTTCGCATTTTACAGGGGACTTATTAAATGGGGGAAATGACATTATTTTCCTGAGTGTATGTGTAATTATTGCCACACACCTGTGACTCCTGCCATCTTCGACGGGATGAGAGGGGGAAAGAGGGAGGGAGAGACACGGAGAAGGAGAGCGAGAAATGTGGTTTGGAGCAACGGGAGTTCTCATTTCGAGGATGAAAAAAATAAAAGGAGGAGGAGGAGAAAAACAGAGAGCTTGTTAATCAGAGTCTTTCTGTCACTCTCAGTACACTGGTCTCCTAATGAATCACACACTGTCAATGACATCACAACCCCCTGATGGAGGGACATCTCTCAGCAGATCCAACCAACGCCGTCGATCGGGAAAACGACTAAAACAACAGATTGAAGTGGACAAAAGCTTTGCTGAGAAGATAGACTAAGACAGGATGGGGGGGGGGGGTCTTCGGAATCCATCCGTACTTCGTTCCAAATTGGCAATCCTTTCATTTGAACAAAATGTTGCTTGAAAAAAAATAAAAGTGCTTTTTCTCTCGCTGCCCTGGTTTTAAAATGACCACCCTGATTTATGCAAACATGTGAAATAGCACTCAGAAGACAAAGGAAATTACCTACTAAGAAGGCGAAATGATCTTCCTTCACGCCTGCTCCAAAAAGTGACTCACGGTGTCGTAATTGTTTACCTTTGACACTGACCATAATTCTCCTCCACTCGGCTGTAACGGAATATTTCAGCATCCCTTTCCCGAATCCACGCACTCTGTGTTCTCTCCGTCCTTACAGGGCGCCAGGGCCTCAAATGTCCCTGCAGCCACATCAGACTCTCTGTGACTCCACACCCCCGTGTGAGCACATCAGAAAACGATGGGAAAGAAAGAAATCAAATCACATCTGAGAGTCGGGAATGAACAAAGTCATTAAAGAGACTCGAGTCTTGTTGATAACCATCAGCATATTGTCTGGGTCACTTAACATGACCTTCTTAAGCTAGCTGATTTTTATAAACTTTTTTTTTTTGTCTTGCTTTTGACATTTTGGATCGGGTGTGAGTAAAAACAAATCACGTCAAGGTTTTACTGTCAATTC
The DNA here is from genome assembly GCF_013265735.2 of Oncorhynchus mykiss. Classification (NCBI taxonomy): domain Eukaryota; kingdom Metazoa; phylum Chordata; class Actinopteri; order Salmoniformes; family Salmonidae; genus Oncorhynchus; species Oncorhynchus mykiss. The sequence continues at coordinate 59,549,443 of NC_048570.1, forward strand.
TGTTTTCCTGTGTGGCTCTAAAAGCAAGGAAATAGCGGTGTTTGGTGTAATGTTTAATAGAAAACAGATGGTTGCAGATGTAGGGCCTTGCAGTGGTGGTGACATGCCTTTAATGTTTTAGAGTGGTCTTGCTGTAAATGTTGAAGCAGCTGTTTCCTCCCGTTGTAAAAATGTGAGTTTTAATTCATGATTGACAGCTATTGGATTTACTGTAAATTCCAGAAATGAATATGGAAGCGATGAAATGAGAGAGGGGTGGGCGAGGGGGATGGGGGTAGATGGGGAGCGGGGGTTTGGCGCTGTTTGGCACTGAATATATTCCTCCCAGCCCAAACCCTGTTTATTTTCTACTTTTTATTTTTTAAACCACTGAGCCACAGTCTGTTTAAACACAAGGCTGTGTATCCAGCCCTATATGCACTGATACTCAGATGTACAGGAATATTAAAATATGAGCGAGCGAGGAGAGGGTGGAGAGAGAGAGAGAGAGAGAGGGAGAGAGAGAGAGGGAGAGAGAGAGAGGGAGAGAGAGAGAGAGAGAGAGAGAGAGAGAGAGAGAGAGAGAGAGAGGGAGAGAGAGAGAGAGAGAGAGAGAGAATTAGGTAGGGAGAGAGAGAGAATGAGGTAGGGTGGAGGCTGGAGTTATATTTGTATGTGTTTGTTTAGCTGCTGTTCGTTTAGTTTTAATGTCAGCCGCAAGAAGAGTTCCCCTGATGCTCATGGTTGATTGTCATCAATTCGCTTCTTGGCATTTAAACCACCTGCTTCAAATACAGGTATTTGAAGTGCAAATACACTGCATATGCCCAGACAAATTAAAAAACATGGGGAGTAAACACTTTTGAAGTCAGAACTTTTTACAATTTTTTCAATCAGGGAGTTGCACTGTCAAATATGATTTTCTTGAGGAGGAAGGCAATGCCAGACAGATAATGCTTTTCACAGCGAACCTGCATAATGCTAACTGGTTATATATTTATTTATGGTTTTGTTCACAAGGCATACAAAAAGGTTCTGTTTTATCTCACCCCGGGCTCGATTGTTGTGCCTCTCGACTGTGTTCGATTAAGTGTTTTTTTTACAGACACAGTGAGAAAATATATATATATATTTTTTTTTTCATGACGCTACTGTTATTTAAACATCAATAGCCATACATCTTCTTAAACATTGGCTCACTCTCATATGGATATTTGTATATGATCATTACTTTTGCCCCTATATGCTTCGTCTTCCTGCGTCAGCTCCTAGTTGTAATATCCAATAATGCTGCCTCTGCATTCAGCCAAAGCCAATGGCCCTTGTTCAATTAATTTAATTGTATCAGTGAATCCAACTCTGCCCAGTACGGAAGTGACGACATTAACGACGACATGTTGTAATGAATTCAGAGCATAAGATTGTGTAGTGCTAACCAAATTATACCAGTTCCCCCCAAAATTTTTGCGTCTATATTTTTGAAAATCTCTTTCCCATTCAGACCCAGTTAAAGTGAATCCTGTGACCAGGATGAGCTTTTTAATCAGGCAGATGGGCAGCCAGAAAACACTGGGTCTGCACTGTCTCATCATCATCATGGTCATTACCATCATCATCAGCATCATGTAAATTTTTGTCAAACCGTCTGATGAAACAATGATGATGGCATCAAGCTAACAGTCTGGAACATAGAATTTACTTCTAAAACTTCAGGTGTACCGCGCTACACTTTTCTTATTTAAATAAGAGAGCGAGAGCGAGAGAGAGAGAGAGAGACAGAGAGAGAAAGAGAGAGAGAGAGAGAGACAGAGAGACAGAGAGAGAGAGAGAGAGAGAGAGAGACGTGAAAAGAAGAGAAAGACAAAACAAAACTTGTGCCTGCTGCCCAAATGCTCTCTTTTCCTCTACTTTTGATAAAGTTGCTGAATGTTGTTTTTCAAATCAACGAGCAGGCTTTTCATTTTGTCAGATGAAGAGGAGGAAGAGGAGGGGAGGGGGCGTTGTTGATCATGAAACAGAGTCATTAGCGCTAGTGAAATCCACTACTCCTCGTCTGCCTACGTCCTGCACGCCACACCTTGCAGCTTATTGATTTGCTTAAATTACAGGCTGACGAGCTTGGGACATGGCAGGGATCGGCGGGGTTCTCTCCATGAAACGGCTGTCACTCCTGTTGACGAGCACAATGCCAGCAGATGCAAGGCGATGTTGCCACGATTGTTCACGGGCCTGTCAACAACGCCAGACAGAAGCCCTGACGAGGTGTTACCTAATTGTGTTTTAAAAAGCGATGACACTTTGTCTAGTTCTCTCGAAAACGTCTCTTAATGCAATTAAACATCCTAAAAAAACAAGGTATGGAAGTGTGGGGAGGGATGGGGGGGTAGTGTACAGTGGGGGGGGGGGGGGGGGGGGGTATGCAGTATGCACGGACTACCTGCAGAGTGTAGCCATCCAAATGAGAACATAATAAAAACATCAGAGAAAAGGGCTATTGTCTCGGAGATGACAACAGCATTAGAAAGTCAGGTAATTAAAAAACGAACTTAGTGTTTTGCCAAAGTGGCCGTCATTGTTGAAGTTGAAGTTTAGCAGAATTCTTTCCCACTTATTGTTCATCCATATTGCCAATAATGAGGCCGAAAAGACAAAAAGAAAACAATAATAACGAAGACGAAGAAGAAAACAAATCTATCAAATGATTCAAATTAAAAGTTGTCCTGTCCTCAAGGACATGGAGTTCTCGAGCATTCTGTTGTAGCTGTCCAGTACGAAAAATGAGACACATCTTGGACGGGAAGCAAATGAGAGGAGGAGGGAGAGGGAAAAGACAGAGAAATAAAACCCAACTCCCATCTGATGACCAGCTTGTCTATAATACCGAACCCCTGCCTTTTGCCAAGTCCTCGTGATACACAAATATGAGAAGTGCAGATTTTGAAAGATTCTTTCCGTTTTTCTCCCAGGCCTTGGAGGAGAGATGACAACATGCATGCCATGAAAAATCAGGTGCCTATTTTAGTCTCTCTCTCGCCCATTTTACACGATCAGAGATTCAAAATGTTAAAAAAGAGAAGAGAAAAAAAAAGATGTTGCATTCATCTTGTGTTTTTTTTTGTTGTTTTTTTTAAAACAATAACAGGACAGATGATGCGGCCATCTTGAGATCGTTTGTCAGCCTGTCAGCCTCCGTTGACCTTGCAACAAACAGAGAGGTGCCGATACCATCTTCACGAAAAAGGAGCACTGTTGTTTTTTTTTTTTTTTGGTAATAAAGACACATTTTGCCTTCCATTTGCACTGCCAGTTAAAAGCTCACAAACAAGGAAATCCATTATGGAACGCTACTTATAAGTGTGACCGATCCTTGTTCAGTCAATTAGAGGCTGAAGCCCGGGAATATGATGTTTGTCTGTTAGCATCTGTGGCATACAGATCAGCCTGGATTTGACGATGGAGGGGGAGATTTGGTTCGTTGTTTTTTTTCCAGGGGGGGGGGGACATGGAGGGATGAGGAAGGGAGGGCAGTGCAGCCGAGCTCTGCTGGTCTCTTTCTATTTCCCTTCTTTCCATCCCCAAACGCATTAATGTGCACAGCTATGCGCTTTGCCATTGTTCTGTGTTTAAAAGCTTAAAGAATGTGTTTGTATAACTGGCAAAACTAGTGATGCGGAGCTCGTCAAAAGCGCGCACTTAGAGTTGGTAGGAAAATAGGACACAAAGGGCGATATATAAAAACGTGGTTAATAAGACGAGCTTTCCAGAATGAGCCGGGATGAGGTTTCACGTTAAAAAAAAAAAAGATGGATCTTAAAGTACGGTGTTAATCCACAGCTTCATCCCTCCAACCTTTTTTCCCCTGCGTCCAATGAAAACTATAAACCATAACGTTCTTACAATTTCTGGAAACTGGTGCATGCCGGGCTTGATTTTACAGGAATTTCTGCCTCGTGAATCCCGGACCCAGAATTCATCCTCTGCTAGAGGTTCCACGTTTCAGAACAGATAGCTATGCAACAGCACATGTTTCTAATGGGGAATAAAATACTACATCAATGTTATCAGATGGAGTTTTTAGCTTTGTGGCCGAATCATATGAAAGACTGGTACGTATATATACACAAATGTATGTATGCATGTGGCCTTTTATATTATTATTCTTCTAATTACTTTTTACAACATGCAGGGAGAGAGAGAGAGAGAAAATGAGAAAGGGAGAGAGAGAGAGAGAGAGAGAGAGAGAGAGAGAGAGAGAGAGAGAGAGAGATAGAGAGAGAGAGAGAGAGAGAGACAGAGAGAGAGAGAGAGAGAGAGAGAGAGAGAGAGAGAGAGAGAAAATGAGAAAGCGAGAGAGAGAGACTGTGTATTTGTGTTTGTCTTTTCTTTACGTTTCTCATTTCTGGGTATAATTCAATCTCACAAGGTTTCCTTTGGGATAGCTACTCATATCAGCAAATCAAATGCAGATTCATCCAGATGATGTCAAAAACACTTTTTTTCATAAAAACATAAAAACAAAATCGAGAAAGAGGCGATCAGTTATAAATTCTCAACCAACAAATTGAACCTGGTAAATTTTCAGATTTTTTCAAACTTGCATGAGTGTGTCTCTGTGTGCCTGATTGTAAGAGAGAGAGAGAGAGAGAGAGAGAGTGAGAGAGAGAGAGATAGAGAGAGAGAGAGAGAGAGAGAGATGGGATCAAGGGACAGTTATTAGGTTTGTCAGGAAACAAAAGCCCCACTGTTGGAGACAGCTTAAGCTGAGCAGTTACTGTACCTTTCAAAACGAATATGTAACCATATCTGTTTTAAAAGGACGATTCATATTACTGTGAATGCAGGAGAAAAGTTCTTCCCATCTCCTAGCCCCAGGAAACTCGAGTCCAGGCCTAATGGCCCCTCAATTGGAGGGTGGCCTTTTGTGGAAGGCATCGCATTTGAAAAGATGGGAACATTAAAGTCTTGTAATGATGTAAAACATCTTCAGCTTTTTTTTGACAGTACAATGGCGCTTATTGTGCTTTATGGTAGCTGTGGCGACTCAAAGGTCATTTTGTATATGACTCTGTGGACAAGGGCAGCACTGAATGAAAATTAGGTTATATGTGATCAACTAAGTTATTAATCAGATTAAAATGGATTCTCTTTGGCTCCTAGTTAACAAGGCTCAGAGAGAGAGAAGAGAAATGAGAGAGAGAGAGCGCGAGAGAGCGAGAGAGAGAGAGAGAGAGAGAGAGAGAGAGAGAGAGAGAGAGAGAGAGAGAGAGAGAGAGAGGAAACAATAGAACGCTCTTATTTTCTCAGTCTGAGAAGAATGTAATTGTTTCAAGCATGAAATCATCGTCAAAAAAGGCAGGCGTGGAGTAAGAACATACACATAACATGCCTGTATCTACGGGTAAAGCAGACGTCCTTGCAGTGCCTCTCTCATAGCCTCATCCTAGGTAACCTTTGTAATCCTGATTAAATGACTGTAATTAGAGCGACAACTAGTCCACCTCCCCCATATTTCTCCAAAAAACAAAACAATGCACCATTCTAAATCCAGTCTATGGGATTTGCATGAAACAATGCAGAAGCGGGTGCTGGTTATTTCCATCTCTACAGAGGAATTAAGTGCATTTTTTTTAAACAGCCAATGTTATAATGTGTTGGGCTTACTTCTTCAGGCAATAACGTTTCCCTCTTCGTGAAACGTCTTTCTTTTCTAAATGTTTAAATCAAACATGGCTTAGGGGTCCGGATCATCCTTCACAAGACAACAAGACCGGAAATAACGCTAGTTATTTGTCCCTAATTGCCACAGTATACTTTTCAAAACGCCGCTGTAGCTCATCTATACTTGTGTTATTGTGTGTTTTTTAAAATTTTATTTTATTAGCATCACGCCATGCTACCATTGATGTTGAATAATAGAGCGAATAAAAGGTGACATAGTTTCTTTTTCTCTCTCTCTCTCCCGTTGTATCCACCCCCCCCCCCCCCCCCCCCCCCCCCCCCCCCCCGTCTCTCGTTCTCTCTGTTTTCGTTGAAGTTCCCTCATTATGTGTCGGCTGGCGATGTAAGTACGCTTATTATGTTTGTGCTGCACGCGCGGTGTACCTGCACTCTCGCAGGAAGAGTTGCTTTATCAGTACAAACCCCGCCGAGGCCGACTCCTTTACATCTAAGGGCGCCTTGGGAAGAGAACCCCGGCGCTAAGAGGAATATCTCAAATCTGAACAAAAGTCTACAGGAGTGAGAGAAACAAACACCGAAATAACAAGATGGAAAGCAAAATCATATCAAATGCGGTATATTGGGTTGGAAGGCCAATTTATAACCCATTGTTTTATGTTTTGTTATATTGAATATAATGCACACATGCACCCACAGGCAGAGACACAAACCTGCATCCATTACCGTATGAATGGGAACAGCTACTTTCTGCAACTCCCAAGATCCCAGCCCAGATATTTCCTCTCTCTCTCTCTCTCTCTCTCTCTCTCTCTCTCTCTCTCTCTCTCGCTCTCTCGCTCGCTTCTAAAATAATGAATAGAATAATTGTCATGTAGTTGTTAGCATCCGATATTCATACTCCCATTCCGAGGTGAACTTGATACTCCATTCGCTGTACTTTCAGGAAATGACGAGGCCAATATCATCAAGGTAATCGAGCTAGAAAGAGAAGGGGAGAATATGAAGCCTTTCAAAAGCTTTTCAGCACAGAAGAGTTAATATCTGGGAAATTAGCAGGGGGGGGGGGATATTTTTAGAGATCCCACGGCTGCTAAGGGAGAGCAACAGGTATCATCCAGAGGGGATGACAACAGCTATTACAACTAATTGCTCTTTGAAACTAGTATTTGCACTGGTGAGTGACAAGGTGATAATTCACCTCGGCGCAAGTTAAAATGGTAATATTGCACATGTGAAATAGCACCTCTGCTTCACCCGTCAGCTCGTCCTCTCACACTGCACAAAAAGAGAATCGTCAACACTGTCTGTCGCCTAAGAAACTCAGAGAAACCGACATCCCCAAGACAGCTTAATCGTGGGAGAACTCTCCCCCTCCAGCGATGTTATCAAAAGAAGACTCCATGGGTGTGGGAACGATCCACAGAAGGCTGATCTCACCAGCGTTTTGAACGGGGGAACAGTGACGATGGTCAGAGACCTATTGGTTTGACCCATGCAGGGAAGGAAGTGCGTTGCTCCCAGTCGGGTAGTTTGTCAACTCACTACTTTTAGAAGGGATCATCAGTGTGAGACAGGTTCTTGTTGACATTAGTGCAGGTCATTAGTGTTAAACACAATCTCACTCATTTCAGCACACATCAGTGTGAGATAGACTCTAATGGCCGTTAGCACACGCACAGGTGGCTTAGTGAATTGAGCTAACCCAGCCCTCCCTACTTGTCAGAGCTGTGTTGCTGTGGTTGTACCCAGCCCTCCTTACTTGTCAGAGCTGTGTTGCTGTGGTTGTACCCAGCCCTCCCTACTTGTAAGAGCGGTGTTGCTGTGGTTGTACCCAGCCCTCCCTACTTGTCAGATCTGTGTTGCTGTGGTTGTACCCAGCCCTCCTTACTTGTCAGAGCTGTGTTGCTGTGGTTGTACCCAGCCCTCCCTACTTGTCAGATCTGTGTTGCTGTGGTTGTACCCAGCGCTCCCTACTTGTCAGAGCTGTGTTGCTGTGGTTGTACCCAGCCCTCCCTACTTGTCAGAGCTGTGTGGCTGTTTGTACCCAGCCCTCCCTACTTGTCAGAGCTGTGTGGCTGTTTGTACCCAGCCCTCCCTACTTGTCAGAGCTGTGTTGCTGTGGTTGTACCCAGCCCTCCCTACTTGTCAGAGCTGTGTTGTTGTGGTTGTACCCAGCCCTCCCTAATTGTCAGAGCTGTGTTGCTGTGGTTGTACCCAGCCCTCCCTACTTGTCAGAGCTGTGTGGCTGTGGTTGTACCCAGCCCTCCCTAATTGTCAGAGCTGTGTGGCTGTGGTTGTACCCAGCCCTCCCTACTTGTCAGAGCTGTGTTGCTGTGGTTGTACCCAGCGCTCCCTACTTGTCAGAGCTGTGTTGCTGTGGTTGTACCCAGCCCTCCCTACTTGTCAGAGCTGTGTTGCTGTGGTTGTACCCAGCCCTCCCTACTTGTCAGAGCTGTGTGGCTGTGGTTGTACCCAGCCCTCCCTACTTGTCAGAGCTGTGTTGCTGTGGTTGTACCCATCCCTCCCTACTTGTCAGAGCTGTGTTGCTGTGGTTGTACCCAGCCCTCCCTACTTGTCAGAGTTGTGTTGCTGTGGTTGTACCCAGCCCTCCCTACTTGTCAGAGCTGTGTGGCTGTGGTTGTACCCAGCCATCCTTACTTGTCAGAACTGTGTTGCTGTGGTTGTACCCAGCGCTCCCTACTTGTCAGATCTGTGTTGCTGTGGTTGTACCCAGCACTCCCTACTTGTCAGAGCTGTGTTGCTGTGGTTGTACCCAGCCCTCCCTACTTGTCAGAGCTGTGTTGCTGTGGTTGTACCCAGCCCTCCCTACTTGTCAGAGCTGTGTTGCTGTGGTTGTACCCAGCCCTCCCTACTTGTCCGAGCTGTGTGGCTGTTTGTACCCAGCCCTCCCTACTTGTCAGAGCTGTGTTGCTGTGGTTGTACCCAGCCCTCCCTACTTGTCAGAGCTGTGTGGCTGGTTGTACCCAGCCCTCCCTACTTGTCAGAGCTGTGTGGCTGTGTTTGTACACTAACAGACTAACAAAGACCAAATTAATGATAATTAGCCACCTGATGAGGACAGTATTATTGGCAATTACCAGGTTTCATCCTATCGTAGTGTATTAAGAGGGTTACACAGTAAGGGAGAAAATAAAACACAGAAAATATATAAATATCTTTCGACTCTGACTGAGAATGCTGGTATCACTGTCGCTCACTCTGTTTTCCTATAATAGTCCATGGGTCCCTGAATTAGGTGGCTTTTGTAATTACTGAGCAGCAAATTGAAAAAGCTGTAAAGAACACAGGCTTTAATCTGTGTGTGTGTGTGTGTGTGTGTGTGTGTGTGTGTGTGTGTGTGTGTGTGTGTGTGTGTGTGTGTGTGTGTGTGTGCGTGCGCGTGCGTGTGTGTGTGCGTGTGTGTGCATGCATGCGCACGTGCGCGTTTCAGAGACTGTATTTCACTACAGCATCCGAATGTATGATTACGTATGTGTGCGTGTTTGTGCGCACGGCAGAAAGAGAGAGAAATAAAGTGAGTGAGAAATAGAAAGAAATAGATAGAGAGAGAATAGAGAGAGAGAGAAATAGACAGAAAGAGAACTAGAGAGCGAGACGGAGAGAGAGAGAGAGAAAGAGAGAGAGAGAGAGCGAGAGACAGCGAGAGACAGCGAGAGAGAGCGAGACAGAGAGAGAGATAGAGAGACAGCGAGAGAGAGAGAGAGATACTGTATGAGTAGCAGTATGAGAGGAAGTGTTTGAACTGCAAAGCCCTGCTTTCTTCTCGACAGAGAAAGTAACGGAGCTGTAATACCAGCTCTGATCCTGTATATCGGTGACTTCCCCCAGTCAAGGAAAGGTACCTTATGTTTTTAACGATCATAATAACTTTAAAGAACCTGTTCAGAGGGACCCACCCATATGATCCTTTTATTAATCTGGTCTGAGCTTGACACAGGCTCTGCTCAGTAGTGGAGGGGGGGCTGACAGGCCCTGAAGTAGCACAACCCTGTGTCTAACCTCTACGATTGCGGGTTCAAGTCCCACACAGGGAGGGCCGCCTTCAAATCTCTCCCTCTTGACAGAGATAATTGGCCACCAGTGACATGAACACTGCTACAACTAAGTAGTCAACCAACCCTACAACCCCACAACCCCCTGACAAGAAACCGAAAAATCTCCCGTGAGCATAGGCTAGCAGACCGACGCTGTCAGAGGAGGCTGTACTCAGGGCTAAAAATATCAGAGAAGGCTTGAATACATTTACTTTTTATTTTTTATTTTTTTACATAGTTTGTGTTCCTGACACAGGCAATCTGTGTCTGTGTTCGCTGTTTCTTCTTCTTCTTCTTCTCTCTCTCTCTCTTTTCCCTCCTCCTCCTACTCCTCCTCCTCCTGAACTTCCCGCGGTGCGAGCTTGGCATGAGCCACTTGTGCAACGCGCATCGGGAACATACTGCGCCTGCATTTGAGGGGCTTTGTAAATTGATAAACCCAAAGGGCCACGTGGTGGATTCACACGTCTTCTCACCAGAAATATTGTTATAGACAATGATCCGTCTCCTTCTCTCACTCGAAAATACCTCTCAGTATCCCTCGTTCACTCTTTCCACTCTGTCTCCTCCTTCTCCCCCTCTTCTTCCTCTGCAATTCCAGCAGGGGGTGTTATGCCCTTATGAACTATTATCAAGAGGGGGAGACATACAACCCCCCTCCCCCACCCCACCCCCCTACTTCCCTGCACCCCTTACACCCACCATCGGTCTGCCTTTCTCCCCGAAGACGCTCGACAGTAGACATACCACCAGCGCCTTACCATTCTAACGTCAGTAGCTACGTTTGCCTTGGATCCTCATGTGTGTCAGCCCTGCTCCTCCACGTCAAGTGCTGTAACATTAACACTGACAGACTGACCCTGTTTAACCCTAGTGCCCACGCTACCCCTGACCGTGTCACCGAGCTAAAAACGCCAGTGCCTTCCATGCCCCTGGAATGTCTGGGTTAAGTGGCAAAATTCGGGTGAGGGTGCTGAGGCTGAGGATTCTGATTGGACTGCACTCTTAGCAGTAAGATATTGTACACTCTTAGCAGTAAGTTACTGTGCACTCTTAGCAGTAAGATAATGTGCACTCTTAGCAGTAAGATATTGTACACTCTTAGCAGTAAGTTACTGTACACTCTTAGCGGTAAGTTACTGTACACTCTTAGCAGTAAGTTACTGTACACTCTTAGCGGTAAGTTACTGTACACTCTTAGCAGTAAGGTACTGTACACTCTTAGCAGTAAAATATTGTACACTCTTTGCAGTAAGATACTGTACACTCTTAGCAGTAAGATACTATACACTCTTAGCAGTAAAATATTGTACACTCTTAGCAGTAAGTTACTGTGCACTCTTAGCAGTAAGATATTGTACACTCTTAGCAGTAAGATACTGTGCACTCTTAGCAGTAAGTTACTGTGCACTCTTAGCAGTAAGATACTGTACAATCTTAGCAGTAAAATATTGTACACTCTTAGCAGTAAGTTACTGTACACTCTTAGCAGTAAGATATTGTACACTCTTAGCGGTAAGATACTGTGCACTCTTAGCAGTAAGATAATGTACACTCTTAGCAGTAAGATATTGTACACTCTTAGCAGTAAGATACTGTACACTCTTAGCAGTAAGATACTGTACACTCTTAGCAGTAAGATATTGTACACTCTTAGCAGTAAGATATTGTACACTCTTAGCAGTAAGATACTGTGCACTCTTAGCAGTAAGATAATGTACACTCTTAGCAGTAAGATATTGTACACTCTTAGCAGTAAGATACTGTACACTCTTAGCAGTAAGATATTGTACACTCTTCGCAGTAAGATACTGTACACTCTTTGTGACACTGTCTGTTAGCTACACCGAGCCAGTCTCGCCTTTGTGACACTGTCTGTTACCTACACCGAGCCAGTCTCGCCTTTGTGACACTGTCTGTTAGTTACACCGAGCCAGTCTCGTCCTGTAGCTTAGCAATAGATGAGGACAGAGGGAAATCTAAAGCCTGGTCGTGGTAACAGACGTTTCTATTTCCTATTACCGTGACACTGAGTTGTTGGTTCATACTTGTCCAAACAAGCAATTGTTCACTTTTCTAAAGCAGGCGAATCAAGATAACCGTTTATCTAACAATCATCAACAACAAACAAAGAACCACAATGACAGCAGCCCAGACACTACAGGGCAGACGCAGAGTGTCCTCGTGCGCAGAAAGCCTGAGATATACGCGTATAAGTGATGTGAGCATAGCTTTCGGTCTCTATATATCCCTCCGTCGCTATCGCTCTCCTTCTCCTGTGAGAGGTGCTTCACTTTGAGTTATGCTATTTTTCCCAGGCAACACCTAAGCGTGCCCACCCAAGCCCTATCCTAACCCACGCGTTCAGCAATGCTGCCTCTTCAGACTGCCAATCTCAACCAACGAGAGACCATGTGAGTGTTACAGAAAGGTGCACACTGTAACACGGTACAGTCTGTTGTATAACTTTCAAATGTTGTACTGTTTAAGTACTACAACAGTACAGGCCTAATCATGCATGACTATAGATAGGCCTCGATCACAAGTGGCTAATGACTGTGTGAAACACATCCACATTGGCTGACCTCAACAACACAGTGGACCAATAGCAACCTTAACACTGCACTCTGTACTACACACTATACCAACTGGAAATCACTCTCGAATGAGATATCAGAGGGAATGGAATGATCACTGTTGATTTGCCATTAATATATTTAGAGAAATGTGTGTGTATGTGTGTGTGTGTGTGCGTGTGTGTGTGTGTGTGTGTGTGTGTGTGTGTGTGTGTGTGTGTGTGTGTGTGTGTGTGTGTGTGTGTGTGTGTGTGTGCGTGTGTGGGTGCGTGTGTGTGTGCGTGTGTGTGTGCGTGTGTGTGTGTGCGTGTGCGTGTGTGTGTGCGTGTGTGTGTGTGCATGTGTGTGTGTGTGGGTGTGAAGGACCCACCCCTAGCTCTGGGCATGCTAATGAAGAGAGAGCCACTTACGACGCTCAGCTCGCCGTCGAGCCCAGCCCATGTGCTCGACAGCCCAAATTCAGGCGAGAATTTCGATATTAATGATTTATGCTCTATTTGCATACAAACCTAATGCAAACCCACTTCAGATAATCACATTTTGCCAGTTCTGAATTGAATTTTCAGGGCGGCTTGCCACCCCCACCTCAAATAACTGTGGAGAATATGTTCCTTGCAATTCCCCATGGAAGACCCCTCCATAAGGAGATCAGGAGTGGACGAAGGGAGGGGCTAGTGGGATTTATTAAGGAAGACTTTCTGCCACTTTATATGGGGTAGGTAGACGTGACTATTATCCATGCACTCTACATATTCACGCATGGAGAGTATCTCCTGTTACCTGCATCCACCATTGACCTCCATATCTGACAGCACTGTCGTCACCTGTACTTGATTACAGGAAACACATTGTGAAGTTTTGGAGTTTTGAATGACTCTTTACTGTATTTCTGTCACCTCTGGAAACCAAACGTGCGAGGTCTCTGGAGCAGATGTCGCCAGGAGATGGAGCATTGTGTGTGTGTGGGGGGGAGAGAGAAGGAGGCGGGGTCAGGCTTGGCACACTTCCATCCAGCTGTGCTTAGCTAGCCGAGAAACAGCGGACGAGCGTACCTTATCTGAGACTGACCTGTCCGCGGACCACTCACAGCACATACAGAGGGGAGGTGGGTTCGGACTGGTCCGGTGGCTATCTGTCCCTCTACCCCTGGTTGTGGGGGCTAGAGGCGTTTCCTTGGGAGGTTGTCGGGGCCAGATAGACCGATGTAGCCTAGCGAGGTGTTGTTGGTCGGTGTTGTTGTGCCTGGTAAAGGTGAGTGTGAGTGTAACACTAGACGCATGGTGAATATTTAGCAGGGGTGAAACAGAGGTGAGTGTTACGGGGTCAAGAAGAGCGCCAGCTACATGGGCTCTGACACGCTGACATGCTGCTTAACCACTCAACCTCCAGCCTCCCTGCCGGGGCTAGGGAACTTGAACACTGTCACACGCACATACACACACACGCAGGCGAGCGCGCACACACGCACACATACACACACACACACACACACACACACACAAAAAGCCCTGATCCCTTATTAATGTCACCTGTTAAATCCACTTCAATCAGTGTAGATGAAGGGGAGGAGAGGTTAAAGAAGGATTTTGAAGCCTTGAGACAACTGAGACATGGATTGTGTACGCCATTCAGAGGGTGAAGGGGCAAGACAAAATATTGAAGTGCCTTTGAACAGGGTATGGTAGTAGGTGCCAGGTGCGCCGGTTTTGGTCAAGAACTGCACCGCTGCTGGGTTTTTCACACTCAACAGTTTCCCGTGTGTATCAAGAATGGTCCACCACCCAAAGGACATCCTGTCAACTTGACGCGACTGTGAGAAGCATTGAGGTCAACATGGGCCAGCATTCCTGTGGAACGCTTTCGACACCTTGTAGAGTCCACGCCCCGGCGAATTGAGGCTGTTCTGAGGGCAAGGTATCCTTAATGGAAGGTGTCCTTAATGTTCTGTACACTCAGTGTATATTCATATCCTATGTTTCGTGGGTTATCTCTTGGGTCAGGAGATTGTAAAAGAGTATCAATGCTGCTGAGCTGTATACATAGTCAACAGCTAGGCCCTATTACAATGAGAGACTGACTCGAGCTCGGGGACAATAACATACACATAAGAAAGCCCTTTGTTCCATAGACAAAGCCTGATCTAAAAAGGTCAGGCATTCTCGGTTCTGTTCAAAAGTGACTACGTCACAAGGGTAGCTTTCAAATGCCTTTTGGTTAAAGGAGGACATTCCAACACAAAAGCACTTACAAAGTCAAAATGCCACTCATTTTCATCACCGTGAGTGACCCTCTTAAGGCGGTAAAATATTCAACAGGTTCCATGATGACAGACATAGTTTCCATGACAGTAAAGGTCAACTAATCATGAACAATTGTGTCATTTCTTTATGGTGGGTCACGTATTCACGATCCACTGGTGTACCAGATTTTTGTCCCTGGCTGCTATTTATGATGACAACATTGATCCTCTAAGTAGAAAACCAATTGACTGAAGAGTATTGCTATTCGTTTCATTTGAATATGGGCTTCGATTAAATTATTTCCTAAACAGTGAGACAAAAAACACATCAAACTATTTCTCGTGTAAATATATTGGGTATTTTGCAGCATGTCGAAACCTAATGAAAATAGGCCTATTTTTTGTCTGTTAATCCTAAATCAATTTGCAGAGGGATTGTTTATCTAACAAAATAACATATCTGTCTTGCCATTCGATATTTGTAGAATATGAGCAGTGGTATCAGCCTTAACACTAAATGAATTCAGGTTGCTAGAGAACCCGCCTCGGATAACGTATGTGTGTGACATTTAATGAATATTACAGTATATTCAAGAAATGCAATATTTAATATTTATGTTGTCATTTAAAATGAGAGGCGAGTGAGAGACATATTCAATGATGGAATCCTCCAGATATGGCTAGTTGAATTCTGGACTAAAGTGTGTCGTTCACATTTCCTACTACGTACAACTACACTGGCTGGCCCAGTGCTGAGCTATGAGCTCAACTTGAAGATTCCTTTTCCCTAAGATTTTTAGCACCGAAACTGCAAAAACAAAGGCACTCCGAAAAACAGCAGTCTCAAGGAGCGCCTGTAACCTTAACAGAATCATGAAAGCTGACAGTTCATTTTTCACAGGCCCATAGATCTTTGGGTCTTATAAAGTAATGGGCTTTTGGGAGAGGGCTTTATGAGAGCGAAGATAGTTAACCGCCGTGTGCTTGAGATGACATGGGAGCTGAGGTCCTGCTCTTAGGGAGACAGGATTATTCCCTTCCCCGGGATGGAGGGAGAGAAGACACTACTGTCTCCCTAATATAAACGTGTAATAAAGATTAATCTGTTGCTACTCGCCACTCCAATAGCTTCTAAACTTGCTTGAAATAAGGTTGAAATCACTTTAGAGCAAATCTCGTTTTCTTTGTGTGAGTTTCATTGTGAATCTCAGGACAAAGTTACGTGTGTGTGTGTGTGTGATGCTGTGTGTGATGCTGTGTGTGCATGAAACGTGATGTCGGCAAATGTACACATCGTAGTGTTAGAGAGTGTAGGTAAACACAAGATTGAATGTGTTTCTGTGTGTGTGTGTGTGTGTTTGCGTGTGCGTGCATTGTTTGTGTGTTTGTGGACGTAGGGACAATAAGATGAAAGGCGGTGCCATGCGGCAGGGTCAGGCTCACTTACTGGGTGCGTCTGGTCTCTTGATGCCGACGCCGCTGTTTGAGCCGCTTCCAAGGCCGTTGAACGCTGCGAGGTTCTCCGAGCTGTAGGCCCTCAGGACGGACAGCATGTTCATCTGCTGCTCGAGATGGGCATGTTCCGGCTTCAGCAGCCCCGGGGAACCACCAGGAGATGAAAGGAGACCCAAGCCCTGCTGCCACTGCTTCTCCAGGGGCGGCTGAGGCTGGAACTGGGGAGGGAAAGGGGCCCCAGGGCCCAAGGAGGCCCTTGGTCGTTGGGCCTCTCTAGCCGGGGACACGGCCTGCGTCTGCTTCGGCATCTGATAGGTGGCACTGTCCTCATCTTCCCCCTCCATCCCGTCCTCTTCCTCCTCTTCCTCCTCGTCGTCAGAGTGGGGTCGCTGTCTCCCTGGTTGGGCGGAGGAGGACTCGGTGCTGTGGCAGCGCTCTCCATCCCTGCCTTCATCATCCTCAGACTGTGCCTGGTCCTCCAGCTCCCCGCAGGAGGCCTTGTCTGAGAGCTCATCCCCAGCTGTTTCTCTGGCCTGGCTCTGCTGCTCCAGGGCTGGGTCAGGGCATGTTGCTCCAAACCCCTGGAGGCCCGGGGTCCTTGGGGAGCCATCATACATGCCTCCATACTGCTTATAGAAGTCACTCTGGAAGGCTCCCATGCTGGCGTGGGGCTCCATGTGGTTGGACCAGGCTGACTGGCTCTTCTCCCCCTCTCTGTCATTGTCTCTGTCATGGAGGTGGGCTGGGCCCATGCTGGCCTTGAGGAAGTGGGAGGGCTCTCCCTGGTGCTCCTTGCCCTCCTTGCATTGCTTGGCCTTGCCTAGGTGGTTGGCCTGCAGGTGTAGGGCCATCAGCTCGACAGAGGCAGTGGTGAAGGAGCAGAAGAGGCAGCCATGCCACGCCACGTTGTCCTGGAAGGTGACAGAGGAGCCAGGCAGAGAGCCTGTTTCAGGTTTGACATTGACAGACAGGTCCAGAGGCTCGTACTGGGACCCAGGCTTGCCCGTTGAAGGCTTGGCCTCAGCCTTTTCCTCACCAGTATCAGCCCTCTTGGCTTTGGGCTCACCACTCTCAAAGTAATGCTGGGACTGCAGGTGGCTCTCTCTCATCTCCTTCTCCTTCTTCAGGGAGCTGAGGACAAAGCTGTCCATGAAGGCCTGCAGGGAGCCCTGGAAGTTGACACCGTTTCCCACCATGCTCTGGTACGCCCGACCTAGGTCTCTGAAGCTGGCTGGGACGTCTGCGGCGGAGGGGCCCTCTGGGCTCTTCATGCTTTCAGAGAGAGTGTCAGATCCCAGGCCATTACGTTCTCGTTCTCTGTCCCTCTCACGCTCCCTGGGGGACAACATACCGGGAGGGGCCCACTGGTGGGGGTGCAACGGTCCCCCTCTGAAGTCCAGGCTGGAGGGCATGCCCTTGAAGACACCGCGGAGGACATCAGGGCGGGCGAAAACGCCACCCTTGCCGTGCTCTTCCTTGTGCTCAGAGAGAGGGGCATGTCCGGAGGAGGGGCCGCCGCCATTCTGCCGCTCACGGTGGTGGCGCTCCAGGTGGTACTTCAGTGAGGCAGACTGGGTGCCTGCATAGTCGCAGTGAGGGCACCTGTAGGGTTTCTCTCCTGTAAGAAAGATAGATAGATAGATAGAGTGAGAAAAATAGAGAGAGACAGGACATGAATAAGAGAGGAAGCCAACACAATGATCTCAGTGATAACCAACATTCAACAGAATTCTGCATTCAGCAAACACCTCCTCAGCTCCATTCGGGGATTGGCATCTGAATACGGGTCGATCCAGCTCGATCCAGCTCCGCCAAGTGAGCCATCACTCATGTCAACACAATAAAAACCATTTCACCATATGTTGCTTTCAGTCCACCACGAGAGATAATATTTTCAACTGACAACACAACTGTCTCGATGTAATCTCTGTTTGCATGGGGGGGGGGGGGGGTTGTTGGTGGGTCTCTCTCTCTTGGCCTTGTTCGCTGACAGGCCTCTGCCTTGGCGATGAGACAGTGATTTCTAGGATGTTCTCTATTTGCAGTTTATCATAAATCACCATTCACAGAGAAGAAGCGCTCCATTCCGTCCCAGTTGAATGGCTCTATGGCTATTTGGACCAAATAGTGGAAGATCTAGTCCCTTCATATGAAACTAAAACAGACTTTAACTGACAACAAATGAGCAAGAATGTACATATGGAAAAGATTTGTCTGTACATCACGGTAGTAGTATAGTGGTAGTTGCATAATTTGACTTCCAATGCAGTTACAACATAAAAACACTGTGAACACAAATATTCATACATATTCTTGCAAGGTAAAATGCAATCATGATTTTTGCCAGAAAAGTGGATCTCCTTTGCCTTTGGAGAGATAAATTACGAACATTATCTGAACATTAAATGCATCCTGTTAGCAATTACAATATATTTGAAAAAAACCATAAGCAGAAATGCTAAGCTTGACTTTTAGACATAGTAATGTGCCTGGCATTTCTTTTGAACAAGTCACAGCTAAATATGTGAAGAGCAAGGGTGGTTGGAAATAGTCCCGAATAAAATCATGTTTGTCAAGTACTGTGTGTGTGTGTGTGTATATATATATACAGTATATAGCTATACCATGTGTAGATTGTACACATGGAAACCATTTTCCCCCCGTTTTTTTGTTTTGTTTGTTGTTGCATTGTTACGCAAGACTGAATTGAATGATTTAAGTCTCGCTCTGTAGTAAATCATGGATATAATTAGCAAATGGCATACTGCTCAAGTAATTTATCATTATTTGGAGGGCACCATTCCAGAAAGAAAAAGACTGCAGGATCTGCAGACCTACTGCACAGTTCTCAAATAAAGGGCCACAAATACAAACTCAATACAATATTGATACCAGAGAGAGAGAAAGAAAATTAGAGAGGGGAAGGGAGGGAGGGGGAGAGAGAGAGAGAGAGAGAGAGAGAGAGAGAGAGAGAGAGAGAGAGTACCGTGTTATTTTCTTTTACACAAGAGCGAGTTTGAAGCGTATATTTAAAATAAACCATGCGAGATGAGCTTTTAACCCAATAAGTGCTTATCCTCTAAGCAGGATAACAGGGGCTTGGGCTGATTTAATAAGGAAACGTCCCCGATGCAAATGATCATTCTCAATTCCTTTAACTGGACAAAATTATATTCTAGGCCCAAAATTAGAGTGAAATTCGAGTGGTCTGTTTTTTTTCTTGTTAACGATGGAAATGGGCATCAACACCACCAAATATTAAACAGCATAAGAAGACGTGATTAACCTTGGGCAACAGACATCTGAATGTAACCAGTGAGGTAATGGTACTGTAAACAAATAGGTGGTTAAACTCTGATCACTGATCATGGTGAATAAAGTAACGCTTCCTATACTTTTAATACATTTTTCCACAAAAAGTGGGTACACTGTTTAGGCAAAAAAACTACAGTGGGTAAGCTACGTTTACTTGCATATAATATAATAATAATATAATATATGCCATTTAGCAGACACCTTTATCCTCCACAACACTACGGAATATAACTGAACATATGATACCTATCTAAACAAACCTTGAAGAGTAATCAATGTACACATGGCTGGGAAATGTATACCGTAAATGTGTGGTGTGTGTGTGTGTGTGTGTGTGTTCTTTCCGGACCGTTTGGACTCGCTAAGACATCTGCTCAATCATTCGTCAGGGGCATGTGTGATATCTGGGGAATATACTGTATCCTGCCTCGCAACATCACACACAATTTACTGCTAAAGGTCATTATGTACCCGTTAATCCACTTTTAATTGATATCAGTGCAAACAGCACAACCTCTGCGGAACACAACAGATCTCCATGGCACAAGAGAAAGGAATGATCATTTGCCATTGTTTAGAAATATACGTTTCTCCCCCCAAAAAATGGAAACACAAATTCATAAAATACCCGGGGCAAACGATTTAACGATCACCTGCCACAGTACAATAGGAAAAGTAGATTTCCATTACAACTATTATAACGTTTCAATGTATCAGCGTGTTCATCCTCCCAGTGCTGGGACATAGCGTCGTTTTGCTCTACTTCTTTAAACAGTTCCCCGACTCCAACACATTTCCTCTGGATTTGGATGCTTCGTCGCAGCTCCATAGTAACCACTCAGAATAAACACCCAGAGCCACTACAGAGGGGCAATTAAAACAGTTAATAGATATGACACAGTTTAAGATACATTTCCATGTGGCTTTTACGTAACGTTGAAAGGCGGCTCGGAAGAAGTGCGGTTATTCAAGTCTTGTCCGGGCTGGACTGGGAAACCCTCCGGGAAAGGAACCGATCCAAACGCCTTTAAGTCGATGCTAAATTGAATAAAGCCAGGCTGTTGGTTAGCAACAAACATCCACATGGGTGTTCATAAACAGTAGTGTTGTTACATGCAAAGAGGTACTAGTTTGGAAGAGGGGTTCGGGAATGTTCGTATTAAACCTGTCCGTCAACGAGAAAGGGAAATAACAGGGGAGAGAGAGAGAGAGAGAGCGCGGGAGGCAGATAGATGGAGAGAGGGTGAGAAAGAAATGGAGAGAGGGAGAGACGGAGAGAAATGGAGAGCAAGATCACGGGTCCCCATTGATTCATTCTGATTGCAAAGGTTAGGTTAAGGTTATGTGACATGGGCAAAGCCTGGCTCTTTCTCTGTTCCCCGTTTAAAGGTGAGTGGAATCTCTACTGGTTATTTCCCCTAAAGTTATGCGTAGCCATTGTCAAGAGCAAAGACCTTTTTTTTTTTTACACACACAGCTGCTTACTGCTAAATACTGCCTTGTCCAGAAGGGGACAATCTGTGTCTCTAATTGCTGTCACTGAAGCCTAGATTCATTATGTGACTTTCCCATTAAAATGTGAGCATTAATTTGTATAATGAAATATCACCCACTGCAGTGTTCATTAACTGTGGCCCCACACTGTATTCTGCACAATGTTAGCTACCTAAAAACTGTGGTTAATTTCACTAATGGATATTTTCCCACTCACTGTTCAAGAGGAAATTAATACTGTAACATTAGCTCTTTAACTTTTAGAGAAATTTAAATTCACTTCATTCCTTTCAACAAAATGTTAGCGAGTCATTAATCTAACATTGTGTTGCACAATGCGAGCACCTCTCAGTAAGCAATGCCATTGTGCTGTTCGGACTGAATTAGAATGAAGGGCGCATCATGTCCTCTCAGAGTTCCACTGTTTTGTCATCAAGGAGGAATCGTCATCGGATGTAAAAGTCATCGCCTTGATGTAATCATCATCATTTCAACCTGAAGTCAATCTGATCATGTATGAGTGATTTAAAGGGCAACACCTTGTAGATACATCAGACGGTTTCTGTGTATGAAGTGACCATGTTGAGTTGTGCTTACGCAGGGCCTGGCCTGGCCTGCTGCACTGAGTGAGTTAACGGAGGGCCTGAGATGAGGCCTCTGTTTCCTCTCTGCTGAAATATGGCCCTTCTGGGGACCCTTACTGTACCACTCAAAGCAGGACATAACTCAGCCCCCCCTCTGTTAGGTAACAGATTTCCATGCTCCCCCGTCCTGTCCCCTGTCCCCGGCCCCTCCTCTCCTGACGGCGAGGTATTCAGAGAGGTCTGCAGAATCAGGGTTGAGGCTCCTCTCGTTGACCTGGATGTGCTATTTTACACAAAGATCCTAATTATGGTAGTGCACAAGTGCTCCTGCGCTACGCCTAACTACGAGCTACGCTGGCTCCTTAATTCCCCTCCAGACCAGAGGTATTTGGTCCTTATTAAAGGGGGCGTGGGGGGGGGCACAGTTTGGGTGGTCTCCCTTCTCTCTTTTTAAGTGCATGGTGGAAAAAAAGAGAGGGAAAAAAAGCAAGCATTGATTTCCTCAGCTGCAAGAGATTTCCATTTTAAGTTCTGAAGGCTTGAGCCATGCCTTTACTGGCACTTAAGGATTACATTTTTTTTTTTGGGGGGGGGGGGGGGGGGGGGGGGGGGGGGGGGGACTGTAAAATGGTGTCTTCAGATACAGAGGTCAGGGCATCAGACTCACAGCATTCACAGTTAAATGTAGAACAAGAACAGGGGCTGATAAGAAATGAAGTGCTAAATACCATGAGGTCTCCATGAGTATACAGTATGTACTTAGTCATTCCCAGGCCTAATCTGAGAAAGGGAGAAAGAATGAAGAGGTATTGTAGCATCGTGTAGTAGACTGTCACTAGGGCGTACACTCAAGCTCTCCCCTCAGCCAAGTAATTAGAAAGAAATGCTAAACTGAAAGAAATGTTAAACACTCGTTTCATGCTCTTTTGTGTCTGATATGGGCTGACTCATATAGCACCACGCCATGGATTTTCACAGGTGGTCCAGTACAGCACTCTAAGCTACATTCCAAGCAGTACTCCAAAGCTACAAGGTACGCAACAACAAAAAAACACACTCAATGCAGAAACATAGTGTGGAACACATGCTGTAGCATACGCAGCACGTAGGATGTTAGAGTAGCCTGTTTGGACAATTAGCTGAGCCGATGTCCTTGATCTAAGGCGACCTTAGAATCGGCCTACATGTGACATTAGCCTGGATATTTACTGGGGCGTTTCTACCTTGCAGTGTAGTGAGGTATGACAACCTGCTCTGGCACTGGCCAGTGGACACCGTGTCCACACCATTACTCTCAATGGGACCACCTCTACCTCCCAGCAGCTAACACAGAAGGTCATCCAGGTAGAGATATATTTTGACACTCGTTTGCTAGATATGGCTGAGATTAGAACAGTGGCTGCAGTGAACCACTGAATGCCATTGTCCCACTAACTACAGCATATTTCCAGGAAGCAGCTGTGTGCTTTGAATAACTGCCCTCGCCGACGGTATCGAACGCAGCCAAATGGGGTCGACTCGAGTCGTAGGCAGAGAGCGGGGGGGGGGCAGAAGGGAAAACGGTGGTAGCAGTAATATCCAAGGGGAACTCACTCCACTGACCTGTGTGTATCCTCAGGTGGACCTTGAGGTGGTGGGAGGTGCGGAAGGTCTTCCCACAGTAGGGGCAGTCCTTGATGGCCGAGCCCAGGCTCCTGTCCCTGTGCTGGGAGGGGGCCTGCTGAACACTCCCCGCCGTCTTCCCCAGGTCATCCCCGACATCTGGAGCAACAAGAGAGAGACACACACAGACACACACAGACACACACAAGGGAGGAGCGGTGAGTGTCACGTCAAACCATCAACCATGTCAGAAAACACACTTTCACTTTGGCTTTGTCCTCCTTTTCCATCCAAATCTGCTAACACCACACAAAGTAAAACACATCAATGGGTTCACGTTTTGCCACTATTCCTGCCCCCCCCCCCCCCCCCCATTTTCAAGCTGACAGAACGCTGACAGTTCATAAGCTTTCAGGCTCCTTTAGAAACACCGGGCCGACCCCCTCCACACTCTCCCACTCCCGTCAGAATGTTTCATCCCCGCTATCCTCATCTTCTGGTAGCATATGGCGGATTGTGTTGAAATGAACAATACAAGGAAAGAAACGGCTCTGTCAGCAGTGGGCTAACGCGTCTCCGTAGCGCCCTGATTTTGACAGGTAGCGTCGCTTCTGTCAGAGATGCAAGAGGGTGATAAGAGTGACCCCGCCCTGCTTGAACTGCCACTAATACTGCAGAGACGTGTGGAGACCAACAACTGCTCTCCACACAATCACCCGAATCTCAGGAGGAACTGAAATAGATTTGAAAAGAGTTGACGGCAGCACAGTCATAAGGTGAGGATGTTATCTCACACGTTCATATGGGTCATGACCTCATTACATGACCAGCTAACTGTGTAGACGGTTTCTCAAGAAGTCCTTGCAAGCTCTGATGTGTTATGAAAGCTACACTCTAGTCAAGCAGAATGACCGATGAGGTGGAGTGAACGCCAGAGCCCAATGCCAACATAATAACCTTGTTAACCACATACCCTTTTGCATCATGGGTAAGCAGGAAGAAGTACCAGTTCACAGTAAGATAAATTACTCTGTTTATGGCTCCACCCCCCCCCCCACATCTGCTGCTGATGTTTCTTTGTTTTCTTTCCCGAGTCCGGCTCATGACATGGTATGCGTGTGGGGAGAGAGATCATCTGAATGGAGCAGCCCACTAAGGCAACCATGCCACACAATCAAAAGCATTTCTTCCAGTAGCCAAATCTTTTATTTTCTTCCCCACCCCAGTCCACCCTCTTTAAGAGTCAAATAAGGTTTCAAGAGAAGCCAAACTGAAGTCAGCAAGTCCTCCTACTGCTGGCACTGATCACATGATTCTACACCCACACTGCCAACGTACAGTGTACTATTGTATTTGTGTGGATGTGACCCCCAAGGCAACAGGCATACCAGTGTTGAACAGTTTACATAGCCTTACCTGTAATAACCATGGCCCCGTTCATACTGTACACCCAATTCTGATCCGCATGTGACCTTTCCAAACCCACCCTCTCTCCGAACCAATGCATAGACAGACACAAGGTTTTTTTAAATCAATACTCCATATCCATATACAGACGTGGGATCTGAATTTGATCACCTTGTTGCAGGAGAACTTTCCCCGTAGCGCAGGAACTTTTAAACTTGTAGTGTATTGAGGTTTAAGAAAAGGCTTCTAAAGTTTGTCGTTTCCACTTTTCCCTTACGAAAAATGTATCAACTGCTTCAAAAATGTGCATGAATTATAATCCACATAATAGGTCACATTTCCTGTTGCTGCAGGATTATTTTCCCGCTGTAGGAAACTGGCTCAAATTAAGGGCTCAGAAACAACATTTTCTGGACTTAGCACCTCGGAGCGTCATTTGCACACCGATTGTACATGTAGGATCACGTGAGAAATGCCGCCAGTCAGAAGTCTCCAGCTGCTGGTCCCTAAAGCACAGCGCACAGACGATCGACAGACGAACGCTAGATCCCCATTCGGCACGACGTGTGCAGAGCCTTGAGATCCTACATCTGTACACATACCGTACTGTAACCAAATTCTCCACAAACACATTTTACACCACTTGACATATCCCCTCTTGGCAATGTGTCCTCCTCTCATGTAGCAAATACAGGTCCACCTGTCCACCCCAGATGGAGTTGAATTAAACCCCTAAAAACACAGCTTATGGCCAGCCTCATCCTCCGGCCCTCTGTGTGGCAGGGTTAATAGTGATCCTGTACCAGGGAGAGGATGCTCTGCCAGCATTTAACAGTCCTTCAATAAGAAATGTTCCAATCGCTATATACTCGCACGCAAACAAATACACGAGCACGCCCGCACACACGCACACACACATCAAAACTTCAATGTATCCGTTCATGTAGTGTATGGATGAGAGGGAGAGGGAGAGAGAGAGAGAGAGAGAGAGAGAGAGAGAGAGAGAGAGAGAGAGAGAGAGAGAGAGGGAGAGAGAGAGTCCCCCAGCGTGGTTGTCCTTAATCAGCTGACTGATCCCAAGCTTTTAATAGGGCTGTTCCAATTACTGTAAAAGTCATCCTGCGCCGTATAACCACAAATATTGACAGTTTATTGCACAACACATTTATGACATTTGAAGGTCACCTCATATATTACACGACGTCTTCCAGGAGGAGCGAGTCTGGGACAGAGAGATTCTCGATAACTCGCCACCTATAACTATTCTCCATGTATTGATTTTCCATTGCTTTGCTCCTTTTTATGCAAAGGAAAAATCTGTAAGAGACACAACATTACAATTGATTGTCACAGGCAAGCCACTGGCTTCATCCATTACCCTGTTAAATCCTGCTGCCATCATCTCTCAGAGACTACTAGAGTGCACACACTGTTGGTGTACCGTTAGGCCACAGCCAGTGTTGTATATGTGTAATGCGTTAAGTTGGCTTAGTTCAAGTTAATATTACCCAGAGGTGAGCGAAAAGCCTTACGTGGATATGGTCAGACGCTTTCACCGTTGTCATGTCTTAGTGATCGATGTCATTTTGACAACTGCTATTGATTTTAACACGCACCTTTGGCTCATAAATAAAATGACACCATTGAATTAAACATCCCTAGTGTTACTGTACTTCTCTTACTGCACACTGAAAACTGCAATTGTGTAGCTTGTTATTTTTCCTTCGCTAATCTAACACACTGTACTCTTATCCCGAACACGCACTGCTTTTCCAGTTACATACAAACTGACACATCCAGGCTCTGTTGCAGTGGAATAATATCACACACACACGCATACATAATTCAGACTTTCTGATTTGAGACCAGCTCTGATTTTATTGGGCTCATCCAAATGTAATGGAACAGAACAGAACAAAGGGCTGAGATCAGATTGGAGCAGAGTTGTACAGGCCATCTGGGAGGAGGATGAGTATCAGTCATTCTGGCTGCTGTCTGCTGCACTACAGCTCTGACACCAGGAGCTCGGCTAGTGTCACAATAAAAAAAAAAACTCCTCAACCACTAAGGGGGAAGTGCCACAGGAGCCCACCGACACATACAACACCCGTACCTGTTTGGGCGTGTGTGTGCGCGTGTGTGTGCGTGTGCGTGTCTGTGTGTCTGTCCTCCAGACGGACCACACCCTGTTCCCATTAATGGAGAAAGCAACAACAACAAAGGAATAACTGAAGGGAAAAAGCCTCTTCCTTAATGGTGCTCTTTCAATCACACTTCCAGGCTAAATTGTTCCGTGGTTTTGATTACAGCGATATCACTTTCATACAACAACAACAGAAAATATATAAAAATTGTGTCATAAAAAACACAAGATGTCTCCCTCTCTCTCCATTATTCTAATGCCTCTTGTGTTCTGTCAAAGCCAGTGTCCTTCTCCCTCTATGTAACTACTGTCAACGGTAAGGAAACGTGTGGATTTCAACAAAAAAAAGAGAGAGCAAGTAAAATGTGATGACATCATTTGAAAGGCATTAGGCTTTTAAAAATGCGCCCGGGGGGAGTTGATTTCCTTACGCCGGAGCAACACAACACCATCCGGCTGATCCTCTGTTCTCTTTCTTTATTTGGACGGGTGCCATCTTTGTGAACGGCTGGTTCATGCGAGTTAATCAATTTGAGGTTTAGTTACACTGCTGAGGCTAGCATTCTAGCCACTGCTAGAAAGTCATCTGAACTCGTCGAATTTATTAACCAAACACCAATTATCATTAAACACCACTGCATTATCCCTGCTTTTACTACCTGACAAGGACTACTTAATGAACATTTTTGATTAAAGTTATTTAGTGTGTGATTTATGGGCACAAAACTCCTAATGCAGACAACTACGCAGATGCTAGTGAAAGCACTTTTTTTGGGGGGGAGGGAATGCGAGTACACGGGGAGCCCAGAACCCTCTAAGGTATCACGGCAACCAGCTTCAGACCAGGAAAAGACCACAGGCACACGAGATGAACCCACTAACACTTGGGCAGAGGGTGCTATCGGTAACCCTGCGTAACAAAATGAAATAAAACACAATTAATAAGAAATTCAGAAAGTGTTTACCCCATGATGTTTGTGAGATGAAACAGCCGCAAAATGTGCTACATATAAGGCACGCGGGTAAACAGGGGCACCAGATGTTCTTTGATGTTAATAATGGCATTTATTATTAATATTAATTAGACCGCATTCAGCAATACATTTGGGCCATTTCCAAGTCAATTAAGCAAAATGGCATTCGGGAGATGTTGAAACGACATTTTAAGGCAGGTGTTCAGCAGTCCCCTAATAAAACATTTTCACAGCTACTGAAAAACAACTATTTTGGGCTGCTTTTGTCTATGTCGGCTGCCGGGTACATGTTTCCTTGCTCCAAGCAGCGCCGTGACTGAACCCTTCATTTATATATTAACAGAAATCATTCTGTCTCATTTCCATTGTCAATATAACATAAATAGCAGTGATTTGATTAGTATATTAACGATTAGGCTTTGCCTTGGCAGTGAGTTGCTCATGTGCATACAGTGCACTGTATATGAGCCAGCAAAGTCCACACAGACTGACGAGAGAGATTAAACCAGATATGAAATCATGATTATGATAATAACAATTTGTGAAAAACACTGCGGATTAAATCTACCGTTCACCAAATTATTTGAACAGCTTCATTCTGGGGTACGGCACACAAGGCCAAATAGACACTTCAACACCAAACGCTGCTCTCATCCTGGTCTCTCCTCACAGACCAGCAGTGTACTAGTACCAGTACCCGCGTCAACAGTAAATACCAGTCTGAAAAGAAAATCAAATTACAGAGCACATGGTAGTGCAGCCCAGTGGGGGATGCGTTGTCGATATAATCCCGGACCCTATGTGTAAGGGGAAAATAAAGCCATTTTAAAGCTCCATCGTGTGTAATCTGGACCTTGAAAGGGAAGCCCCACCTCAAGCTAGCTCCGATTTGGCAGGAGTTTAAAAAAAAAACTAAAAAAAATGTAAGCTCCCCGAGGCTGAGCCACACAATGGTACATTAACAATCTGTGCATTCATTTATCAGGGAGCTGCGTTTTGGACTCTGTGTTTATGGCGCACTATACTTATCATCGCTGGAAATGAATGAACATGCCTCCTCTTGCAACCAACATGCACCTGTGCCGCAGAGATGCTAATCACAAACATTTATATTTATTAGCACTGGTCTCACTACAATTGGTCTTAATAAAAAAAGAGGAGGAAAGATGAGCCGTTTCCTGCCTGCTGAAGGCAGAGGAGACAATTCTAAATTGTATTGTAGCACACATTTATTCGCTTATTTGTTCCCAATTTTTGATCGATGAAGAGATAGGGGGAATTTATGTTTAATCAATTTTCTGTTTAATTTCCATATTTTATGGATTATTCCTCTGAAATTAAGCTGGAGTCAGAACTCCCTGATGCCAAAGACCATACCTGTACAGCCTTATTGAACTACAACACATTAAATAATGTGGAGCTCCATAAGGAATCATTCATCTCATTCATAAACTATAGGACCGGCCCACACAGGAGATACAACAGAAAACCTTATCAGACATATACTGTACACTAAACCTCTTTATATCAAGAATGTTTCATGTCATGGTATCATTTTGGAGGATGGCTAAGCTAGCGGTTTAGGACGCATTCGACAGTGGACGTCCCCTCTGCTCTCCCCTCCCTCCTTCTCTCCCCCTCTCCCTGCCTCCTCTACCAGTGACAGAAGGTGCATCGCTCCCTCTGTAAAGGCGATGCCTCTGCCGAGCTAGGGGAACAGCAATGGTGGCATAAGTTTCTGCCTGGCACGGGCCCCATCTTTGTTTTCTCTTCTCAAGTCTGTTTCTAGGCTTCAAAGAGCGTTGGAAAAAAAGACCCAGTCACAGCTAAAGAAGCACTGAGGTCTCACTAACGTTATCATTCTGCAGGATGATCACAGCTCCAGGGAGAGAAGGCAGGACAGAGGGACGAAGTGGGACGGAGACGTCACACCCCGGACGCCGCTGTCTGTCCGTCCGCACGAGGGGAGCAAGGGAGGACAGGGACATTTCACTGGGCTAAAGGGACTTATTGAGGCGGGCGTCTTTTAGGACACAATGGCCAGGAGGAGGGTCTGGGGGAGGGGGTATTAATCAGGGTAAATATTCATCATGCACACTGTTTGGCAGGAAGTGAGTAGTTATCATTAGTGAAGACTGAGCAGGTCCTGTCTTCACAGGGACACCGTGCTTTCTATGGATCCAGACGGAGGAGGATGAACAGGAGGAGGGGAGGAGGGTGGGGGCAGGGCGATAAGGTGAGAGAGGAAGAGAGGCCAGGAGATAAGAGAGCATATCCAGTACTGATGCACTGATACCTCATACGTCTCTGTGTAAAGGAAATATAGCACGTCCTACGTGAACAATTGCTATCCTACAATCGTGGTAAATGAAACCACTTGGTAATACAACAGCGTGTTCCGGGAAGACAGCATATAACGTATTTACAGTCCACTGTAACAATGCTGCATGCATGCCCTGTACCTTTAAAGGTGCAAAATATCATCTTCTGCTGTCATTGATTTCCTATTCATTTTCCACCACACCAAATCAACAACAAGCACAATGGGCAATCATAAACTGGAGTTACAGATCCACATTCAAGGCTCTCTACCACCAGGTACAGGGTGTGTGTGCATATATATATATATATATATATATATATATATATATATAGACACAACATGACCACTCATTCCAAAATCACGGGCATTAATATGGAGTTGGTACCCCCTTTGCTGCTATAACAGCCTCCACTCTTCTGGTAAGGCTTTCCACTAGATGTTGGAACATTGCTGCGGGGACTTGCCTCCATTCAGCCGCAAGAGCATTAGTGAGATCGGGCACAGATGCTTGGCGATTAGGACTGGCTTGCAGTCAGCGTTCCAATTCATCCCAAAATAATTCGATGGGGTTGAGGTCAGGGCTCTGTGCAGGCCATTTCTGTATGGACCTCGCTTTGTGCACGGGGGAATTGTCAAGCTGAAAGAGGAAAGGGCCTTCCCAATCTGTTGCCACAAAGATGGAAGCACAGAATCGTCTGGAATATCATTGTATGTTGTAGTGTTAATATTTCCCTTCACTGGTACTAAGGGGCCTAGCCCAAACCATGAAAAACAGCACAGACCATTATTCCTCCTCTACCAAGCTTTACAGTTGGCACTATGCATTCGGACAGGTAGCGTTTTCCTGGCATCCGCCAAACCCAGATTTGTCTATTGGACTGCCATAAGGTAAAGAGTAATTCATCACTCCAGAGAATGTGTTTCCACTGCTCCAGCGTCCAATGGCGGCGAGCTTAACACCACCATTATAAATAAAACACAGAAATATCATATTTACAGTTTACAGACTCTTTGCTATGAGACTCGAAATTGAGCTCAGGTGCATTCTGTTTCCATTGATCATCCTTGAGATGTTTCTACAAGTCCTCCTGTGGTAAATTCAATTGATTGGACATGATTTGGAAAGGCACACACCTGTCTATATAAGGTCCCACAGTTGACAGTGCATGTCAGAGTAAAAACAAAGCCATGAGGTCGAAGGAACTGTCCGTAGAGCTCCGAGACAGGATTGTGTCGAGGCACAGAGCACCTAAGGTTCCTCTGTGGAGATGGGAAAACCTTCCAGAAGGACAGCCATCTCTGCAGCACTCCACCAATCAGGCCTTTATGGTAGAGTGGCCAGACGGAAGAAACTCTTCAGTAAAAAGCAGATGACAGCCCTCCTGGAGTTTGCCTAAAGGCACCTCAAGGCTTTTCAGACCGTGATAAATAACATTCTTTGGTCTGAAGAAACCACGATGGAACTCTTTGGCTATAATGCCAAGTGTCACGTCTGGAGGAAACCTGGAACCATTCCTACAGTGATGCATGGTGGTGGCAGTTTCATGCTGTGGGGATGTTTTTCAGTGGCAGGGCCTAGGAGACTAGTCAGGATCGAGGGAAAGATGAATGGAGAGATCCTTGATGAAAACCTGTCCCAGAGCGTTCAGGATCTCAGGTTCACCTTCCAACAGGACCTCAGGTTCCCCATCCAACAGGACAACGACCGTAAGCACACAGCCAAGACAACACAGGAGTGACTTCAGGACAAGTCTCTGCATGTTCTTGAGTGAGCCAGAGCCCCCATCCAACCTGACAGAGCTTTAGAGGAACCGCAGAGAGGAATGTGAGAAACTCCCTAAATACAGGTGTGCCAAGCTTGTAGAGTCATACCAAAGAAGACACAAGGCTGTAATCACTGCCAAAAGTGCTTCAACAAAGTACTAAGTAAATTGTCTGAATACATATGTAAATGTGATATTTAATATTTTTAATACATTTGCAAAACTGTCCCCCAATTTTTTTTTTGCTTCATCATTATGGGGTATTGTGTGTTGATTGATGAGAAGAAACAAACAATTGAATACATTTTAGAATAAGGATGTAACGTAACAAAATGTGGAAATAGTAAAGGGTTCTGAATACTTTTCGAATGCACTGTATAGTGTACTGTATATACAGTTGAAGTTGGAAGTTTACATACACCTCAGCCAAATACATTTAAATTCAGTTTTTCACAATTCCTGACATTTAATCCTCGTAACAATTCCCTGTCTTAGGTCAGTTAGGATCACCACTTTATTTTAAGAATGTGAAATGTCAGAATAATAGTTGAGAGAATTAATTATTCCAGCTTTTATTTCTTTCATCACATTCCCAATGGGTCAGAAATTTACATGCACTCAATTAGTATTTAGTAGCATTACCTATAAATTGCTTAACTTGGGTCAATTGTTTCGGGTAGCCTTCCACAAGCTTCCCACGACAAGTTGGGTGAACTTTGGCCCATTCCTCCTGACAGAGCTGGTGTAACTGAGTCAGGTTTGTAGGCCTCCTTGCTTGTACACACCTTTTCAGTTCTGCCCACAAATGTTCTATTGGATTGAGGTCAGGGCTTTGTAGTGGCCACTTGACTTTGTTGTCCCTAAGCCATTTTGCCACAACTTTGAAAGTATGCTTGGGGTCATTGTCCATTTGGAAGACCCATTTGTGACCAAGCTTTAACTTCCTGACTGATGTCTTGAGATACATCCACATAATTTTCCTCCATCATGATGCCATCTATTTTGTGATGTGCACCAGTCCCTCCTGCAGCAAAGCACCCCCACAACGTGATGCTGCCACCCCTGTGCTTCATGGTTGGGATGGTGTTCTTCGGCTTGCAAGCCTCCACTTTATCCTCCAAACAAAACAATGGTCATTATGGCCAAACAGTTATATTTTTATTTCATCAGACCAGAGGACATTTCTCCAAAAAGTACAATCTTTGTCCCCACATGCAGTTGAAAACCGTAGTCTGGCTCTTTTATGGCGGTTTTGGAACAGTGGCTTCTTCCTTGCTGAGCCACCTTTCAGGTTATGTGGATATAGGACTCGTTTTACTGTGGATATAGATACTTGTGTACCATCTTCACAAGGTCATTTGCTGTTGTTCTGGGATTGATTTGCACTTCTCGCACAAAAGTACGGTCGTCTCTAGGAGACAGAACGCGTCACCATCCTTAGCGGTATGACGACTCCGTGGTCCCATGGTGTTTATACTTGCATACTATTGTTTGTACAGCTGAACGTGATACTTTCAGGAGTTTGGAAATTGCTCCCAAGGATGACCCAGACTTGTGGAGGTCTACAATTTTGTTTCTGTGGTCATGGCTGATTTATTTTGATTTTCACATGATGTCAAGCAAAGAGGCACCGAGTTTGAAGGTAGGCCTTGAAATACATCCACAGGCTCAGCTCCAATTGACTCAAATGATGTCAATTAGCCTATCAGAAGTATCTAAAGCCATGACATCATTTTCTGGAATTTTCCAAGCTGTTTAAAGGCACAGTCAACTTAGTGTATGTAAACTTCTGACCCACTGGAATTGTGATACAGTGAATTATAAGTGAAATAATCGGTCTGTAAACAATTGTTGGAAAAATGACTTGTGTCATGAACAAAGTAGATGTCCTTACCAACTTCCCAAAACTATAGTTTGTTAACAAGAAATTTGTGGAGTGGTTTAAAAACGAGTTTTAATGACTCCAACCTAAGTGTATGTAATCCTCCGACTTCAACTGTGTGTATATATATATTAATATATATATATGAATGAATGAAATGAATCCAAAGTCTCATTAAGAACCCATAATAAAATAGTCATTATCTAAGGGAAGAATGTATACTGATCAATACCTCAATTACATAAATGTGCACTTAAAGATATATATTATCATAAAGGTGATGACAAGGCCAGAGAGGAGAGGTGCATTTCAGTGTGCTGTGCTTCAATTCAAGCTGTTCTGAATTGTACTGAAATTATCCCCCTCTCTCTCTTCTCTCTCCCTCTCTCTCTCCCTCCACAGTCAGGGTGCCCGTAAATCCGGAGACCAAGGACGTTTCCCATTTTCCTCTTATATGAACTTGTCCAGTGTCTCGGAAAATGAAATAAAAAGATTTATACTGCTGCTCCAAACACCAGTGTGTCTCGTGAGTGAGCCATACTATCAGAATACATTAGAGAAAGGCCAGATTTTGGCAAAGTGGTATTAAAACAGTGACCCTCCCCACAGCTCTACCTCCTCTCCAACAGTCCCTCAGGGTTAAACTAGCTCAGCCAAAATGACACTGCTAATAAGGATAATACTAATAATTGCCTTGTATTATAAAGCAAGAACCAAATTGAAATGTGATTTCTTTCCACTGTAAATAATAAAAAAAGGAGTACAATGCCAATGAAATAAATAAATAGAAACCTGCCTCCCTCCTTCAGTATGTGGTGTCTCAGAACCAAATCCCAGGCTGTCCTCTCCCCTTCTCTACTTGTCCCATAGCACCCAGTCCACCCAGTTTACACAGTCAACGCAACGCCTCACACATACCCCTTATTAAAGAGCACGCTCTGTTCCACTGGCGGAATGTTAATTTGTTATGAAGGTCATTGACAGAGAGTAATAATCACCATTGGGGATCTAACAATTTGCCATTTCAGAGCATTGCTGCAGCGCTGATGACTCAACTATTAATAGACTCCCCCCTGCCATATACGACTAAAAACTATTCTGGTATTTTCACCCCCCCCCCCCCCCCCCCCCCCCCCAAAAAAAAAAAACTTTATTCTTTATTCCATTCGTCATTGTTTTCATCTACGGAGAGATATCTGACATTTGGAGCAAATGAACGTGAACTTAAGCCCCCCCCCCCAAAAAAAATAAACGGTACACCGTGGTTGGATATTGAAAATGAAATCACATTGTTAAACAGAGGCGGGGTGGAAACTTTCTCTCGATGCCTCCCTCTTAGCGTTGTACCAACAAACTGACATTTAACCAGACACTAGGATTCTCTTATACTGATCTAATGCACTGAACACTTTCTACACGCAAACAATAACAGTTTATTCTAAAAACTCATTTACTCCCGCTTAGTGTTGCTAGGGCATTCAAACATATGTGTCCAAACAAATAATTCAAGCTTTAAGCTATTTTTTTTTAAATCAAGCTCAGAGCATTTGTTATTTTGAAGTGATCAGCATTTATGGAACGGAGAGTGGAAGTTTGAATCCCTTATCTACAGAGGCTCAACATTTCAAGACTAATTACAAATTCATCTGCATCTCTATATCTGCAATAAGAGTGTATAACTCCTCTCACTAAGAACTATCTGTTACATATTTATACATCTTCCGCATACAGGAAACAGGCGGTCGTCCATACAGCGACATCAAGTCCGAGGATTGCGAATATTAATAATTGATCATTAGCTTGATATGTCTAAGCGTGCCCAAGTTTGGTTTTCAAAGTTGACCGGTTCCATTAGGCCGCTCGCTACTCAGGCCTGGAGTGCTCTTGACTAGAAGGTCGAGCATGGACATAGAGTAAGGTCTCTCTCTCTCTCTCTCTCTCTCTGTCTCTCTCTCTCTCTGGTGGGTTCTAAACAGGGGACACTATCACTTAAAATGTGCTGTCAACGCAACTCATGGGATAACAAATTAGACACAAAGTAATACTGAACTTTGACTATGTTTATTCTGATGACCAATGAAAATGAAGCATACTTTACAGTAGGAACCTTATAGACAGAATGAAACACCATGTCCCATGGCTGTCTGCA
This sequence comes from Oncorhynchus mykiss, assembly GCF_013265735.2. Lineage (NCBI taxonomy): Eukaryota > Metazoa > Chordata > Actinopteri > Salmoniformes > Salmonidae > Oncorhynchus > Oncorhynchus mykiss. Next base: position 59,585,062 of record NC_048570.1, read on the forward strand.
TTGAGAGAGTGGTTAACACCTCTGAAGCAGAGTAGATGGCTGGATATATGGAAACCATGGCGACTCCCTGGGCCTTCAACTTGTACCTGTCACCTCCGGCTGGCTGAACTACAGACATACAGACACAAGCTCTGATTGGTTGCCTGGTTGCTTCAATATGTATTTTTTAAATTAAACCATTATTTAACTAGGCAAGTCAGTTAAGAACAAATTCTTATTTACAATGACGGCCTAGGAACAGTGGGTTAACAACAGATTTTTACCTTGTCAGCTCGGGGATTCAATCTAGCAACCTTTCGGTTACTGGCCCAACACTCTAACCACTAGGCTACCCACCACCCCAAAATGTATACAGTCCTAAACATTCTCATTCTCTCTCTCTCTCTCTCTCTCTCTCTCTCTGTCTCTGTCTCTCTCACACACACACACACACACACACACACACACACACACACACACACACACACACACACACACACACACACACACACACACACACTATCTATACTGCTCTCTCTCTCTCTGTCTCTCTCTCTCTGTCTCTCTCTCTCTCTCTCTCTCTCACACACACACACACTATCTATACTGCTCTCTCTCTCTGTCTCTCTCTCTCTCTCACACACACACTATCTATACTGCTCTGTTTCTCTCTGTCTCTCTCTCTCTCTCTCTCTCTCTACTCATTCTGGGCCTGGATGATGGTGCACTCCCATGACGGCAAACCTCTGGGCACCTCGACTGCCGTTAACTGCTTGTGGCACGAGCCGAGGAAATGGGTCATTAAATCAAACGAGCCAGGACCAACCTCCCAGCGTCCCAGATCTGTTTCCAATCAGATAGCTTCCTTTAAAGGGAGCCAGGATCTCACTCGGCATTAGCGTCATCAAAGCGGTCTCCACTGCTACCTCCGCTAGCGCTCTAATCTGCATGTGAGCTGCACAGGGGAAAAGGGCAGACATCTTGTGATGAGGTAAATACTTCAAATGTTAGCCACAGGAGTGTCGTCTTACCCTTTAAACAGACACAAATTTGTGATACAACCTCCTCCCAATCTCTCACCTCCTCTCTTACTCCCCCCCCCCCCCCCACACACACACACTTTCTCTCTTTCTATTTCTCTCTCTCTCATATGCACATAGGCACACACATACAGTCTGGTCAAAATCCCGAGAACAAAACAGCAAAAATAGAGTTGCTTTTAAACTACCCAATGGTAAGACAATGTGAAGGAGAAAACTCTCTCCACACTTGTTGCTTTTACCTCGACATTCTCTTTTTTTTTCCTTTTTCTTCTCTAGAAAAAGATAAATGAACACCATTTCTTGCACCTGTCCTACCTTCCCATCCTCCCTAAAATGATAAGGGATTTCATTAACGTGAGAACGCTTGGGCTGAAAGAAACATAATTGCTTCAGTGTTTTTGTTGCCATCGCACCCGCCCTAATTTCTTCCTTCCCTTTTCTCTTGACTGCTAAGTGAATATTATATAAACAGAGAGGATGAGGCAAGGTTAAAAATATTGAGAAACCGCGGTCATGTTAACACCAAACAAGGAGTCGAGAGAGACGAAGAAGAGGAAATGAGAGGAAGTAAGGTAATAGCATGACAGTGGGTGTGAGTGATATGATCAATCGGGAAAGATCACAGCATTCCGTAATGATTTAAGCACTAGGACTGATCCTCACCGGTCCGTGATGGATAACTGTATGAAGAAAAAAAAAGATACATAATTTCTTGACTTGCCATTTACACAGCATTGCACCTGAAAGCCGGGCGGAATAATAGACAGTTTAAAATGTCAGGGAACTAACTAAGAAAGGGAGACGGGTTGGCCGACGGAATGTTAATTAGAACAGCCGCCTAATGGCCGTGGCAGCCCTGAGAAGGGATGAGGAAGTGCTTCTCTGCACTAGAAAACACTTCCCAGATATACTTCAGTCCAATTAGTTAGGCCCATTGCTTGGGTTTTTGGAGATGTCCAGTCACAAACCAAATATATTCAGTTATGAAACCCAACGTAAGAATATTCTCAGTCTGGAAACAAACGTATAGGATTTACCTATCTATCCCAGAGCAGACCTGCACGTTGAGCCGGAGCCAGAAGCACATGATTGTGTTAATTAATCTGCCATTGTGAGCGGGGGGGAACAGCTGCAGTGGCTCTCGTGGCTGCGTTGTCAAAGCAAAACAATGCAATGTTAAGCTTCCCCGCTGAATCTTCCATTACAAAGGAGCTCCAACACAGGGCTAAATTCATAAATCCACAGATCAATGTTTACCGGCACTAATGTCTGACCTTTAAAGGGAAAAAGGTTTTAACATGCTTAATTTCGGCTTGAAATATGGTCAGATATGTGATACCTAGGATTTGGGCCAATTCCCCGAGCTTTGAAAAGAAACAAATTGAGAGAGAGAGGGGGACAGAGACAGAGCGAGAGAGAGAGAGAGAGAGAGGGACAGAGACGGAGAGAGAGTGAGAGAGAGAGAGAGGGACAGAGACGGAGAGAGAGAGAGAGAGAGAGAGAGAGGGACAGAGACGGAGAGAGAGTGAGAGAGAGAGAGAGGGACAGAGACGGAGCGAGAGAGAGAGAGAGAGAGAGAGAGAGAGAGAGAGAGAGAGAGAGAGAGAGAGGGACAGAGACGGAGAGAGAGAGAGAGAGAGAGAGAGAGAGAGAGAGAGAGAGAGAGAGAGAGAGAGAAGGACAGAGACAGAGAGAGGGGAAAATAAAGAGGCCTGATCTCTAAAACAGAGGCAAACAGGATTCACCAGCTGGGCGGTGGTATTTGAAAACAATACATCTAACACGATTAGGAGGGATCCATCGATCGCTGTTATGTGGCTTTAATTCAGAGGGGAGGGGAGGGGAGTGCGAGGGTGGTTGTAGATTGATTCCGTGACAGCTACAGACAGCTACAGACAGCTACAGACAATGGCCGTGAAGATGTGGCTGATTCCCACAGGAATAGGTCAACTCAGCCGTAAGTAATGGCTATGGAAATATGTCGCGTTTTATGTTCATACAGTATGGCCTTAAGACCTAAAACCACAGATCTCACAATGTTCCCCAAAACATGTATCGAACAGCTACCTCATAATGTGACTTTTGTTGCGTTGGTCTGATACACGTACCCATATGTCCAGCGCATGTGAGTCAAAAGAAGTCAACTTCTAGTTAATGAAGAAAGCCCATATGGCATGGTATGAATTCCTACTGTGGTGTATACAGTAGAGATGGGGGTTTTTGTCACCGGCGGTTGGTGGAACCTTCATTGGGGAGGACGGGCTCGTGGTAATGGCTGGAGCGGAATAGATGGAACGGTATCAAACACATGGTTTCCATGTGTTTGATGCCATTCCATTTGTTCCGTTCTGGCCATCATTATGAGCCGTCCTGCCCTCAGCAGCCTCCACCGGATTTATATTACAATTTACCCACACATCAAGTGCATGCGAGACAAAATAAGTCAATTTATAGTTCATGAAGAAAGCCCATGGCATAATATTAATTACTACTGTGGTGTAGACAGTGGAAACCTGTTTTTATATTACAACGTATGAGGAAACAGTCTAAACAGGAAACAGACATTTTAATCTAAAGAAAGTGTTGTTTTTTAGCGATTTAGGCTGGATTCATTTTGGAGTTCATTTGCAGATTTGGGTAATCTCCATTGGCAGTCTGTTAAAGTCAGATAAACAGACTGTGATAAATACAGGAGATAAATAGCTACATAGAGAATTAGACACTGGCAACGGTCTAACACAATCTACGGGCTATTTCCGTCAGGCAGCAGGCCACAGTACAACAACAAAAAAAACACACTGATTGAGATAGCAGCTAGATGCATCACCAACACCATGCTGGAAAATATGGTGTGTTCCTGTGAGCTCGTTTCCAGAGAGACGGAGATGCACCCCAAAAAGCATCAAAATGTCTGGACCTGACCCCACACTGCAGTGGGAGCCCGTCTGTTGAGGCAAAGCCCCTCCAATAGCCCACGCAGCATGCCGTTGAAGAGAAAACATCTCCACAATGAGGGAGTGATTTTACAATGCAATCAATGGCTGCTACTTCATTTAGTAAGGGGTATGTGGGGATACTGGGTGAGGAATATCTATGGTCTCTGAACCAAGTATCTGTTTGTCTCAGTCTGACAGTAGACACGTTGTACCATTGAAATCCCAATGCATAACATCACAACATGATTTGAAATAAATAGTGACGGGGAGGCAGCACTTCCTCTGAAATAGATAAGATTTGAGCCATTAATTGTAGCTAAAGCAGGCGAATCCAGTCGGAATTCAAGTGCTGGGCTGTTACTTTCATAGAGTTACTGTAATTTGTACGGGAACACACTGTAGAAAGCTTACAGATGGAGAACGGTGACACGGTGCTAACACGCATCTCAAAAGTGTCGCTCGCTCGCAGCATCTCACCTGTCCAACACATTGGATATTTCAGAAAGCCATCAGATGTTAGGCTTACCGCTACAGTGAGTAGTAGAGAGCATCGGATCAGGAAACAGGCGGGAGGCAAAGGAGAACTCTACACTTGTCAACTCCGCAGGACAGATACGTAGCGATGAAATGCTGAACGAGATAGGTGGCATCTGGTCATTATCTGATGGCTGCATTGCCGGTTATTAGGTCAAATGGAAATGGGAGGTGTTTCCAGTTGGTGTTTGGTAAAGCTTAACTCGACTAGACTTCTTATGGTAAGTCAACTTCAGTCCAACAATAACTGTGTAACGACTCTGGTGATGTAAAAATAATCTTTATGGAAATAGATTCTCATTGAATGGGTGCCATGTTCACACTGTGAGCAGCTTGTGTCTCATGAACATAATCCAGAAATGTCCTCTAAACTTTTCTCTCCAAACTTTCAGATGGTCCTTTTTTTTCTCTCTCTCTCTCTCTTCAAGAGATGAAAGAAACAGGACAAAAGGCTGATCCTGTGTTGTTGAGGACCAGCGTGAAAGGTATGAAATGTGAGGCCGGGGCTGAAAGACCCAGAGAGTGTGGGACCAAAAGGGATTTCACGTCCTCCTCTGAATCCTCATCTCTGTGTCTAATAGCACATACCTGATTCTGGCCACAGGAGTGCTGCACCGGCACGATTACACCTCACGCGCAACCCACGCCAGGAGAGGTGGCATTTGGCCGATCCATCGCCACGAGGGGTTCAGCCACGACTTAGCCCCGTGTCTTAAGGGGAGGGATGGGGGGGGGGGTGGAGGCACACAGGGTAGGATTGAGCTTCCCCAAAAGCCCTGGTTAAACCTGTGTCCTGTCTCCAGAGGGAGCAACTTCAGACAGGGTCGAGGCCTGATGTTCAGAGCAGAGCTCCATCCACTGAGAGTCGGAGGAAACTTTGAGACGGAGCCTGATCCCGTGCCTCTGGTGAGCTAGTGCATCAGGTCACATGATCAATACAATACAATGCAGTCGCACTGCACTGGACTAGGAGTTTGAATGAGGATCAGATCATTCCTTTAGTATAAGCCAGACCTGGAATGGCGAGGGCCCTCAACATAGGCAATATCAGTGGCTTTGCATTTACTGGGACTAGCGTCACGGGAGATATAGGCAGAATAACAGTGTGGGAACTATGGGAGCTGATACAATGTATCTTCACCTTGGTTTACCAAGTCATAAAGGTGTGACTTTAATAACCCCCCACAGTTTCAATAGATACAGAGAGAGAAAGAAAGGCAATGTTCTGAGCTTATGTTGTATCATCTTCAGTGAATTAAACACCTTTGGTATTTTGTAAACAAACATGGCTAACAGCTCTTTTCACGTGAAAGTTAATCTCAAGCAACATATGCTCTTAAGAAAAAACAATAGGTGTTAACCATCTCAATTGCAATCGTGCTAGATCTTAGACAAACAAACACTTTGCTTTGTTACCAAGACAACTGAGACAATATGACTACTGCGGCATTGTCAGAGCTGCTACTTCCTGCTCGTTATGTGTGACAAGCCAAAGTGGAGCTCGAGAGAGTCGACTGCATTGACTCCAGCTCCAACCCACTGTAGCCTATTGCCGGTAAGATTGTCAAACCAGTATCCACCTGGGCAAACAGTAAAAACACAACACAACCTGGAGCTCACACACGCTTTCCATTTTTATCCTTTCTTTTTTTGTTTGTTGTTGTGGCATTCCATAGCGACAAAATGAATTCGGCTCCAAACCTAATTAATCCACAAAGGTTTCATGTCTTAATCCCCAAAGTCAAGGGGGTTATTGTCCTCACAAATGAGGTCAACGTTCCTCCCAGTGGAAATAAGGGAACAGAAGTGAGAAAAGGACAGAAAGCGAGAGCAAGAGGAGTGCTTTTCTCTCTGTGATTCCAGAGCAGTGCGACACGGTGGCAGAGGCCAGGTAAACAGGGCTTGAGGAGGTGACCTGTCCAGGGGCCGTCACTGCTTACCCAGGAACTAATATCTAAACTAGGGTAAAAAGCATTCATTGCCTAACGCCATAATATGAGCACTCTACACCCGTATCCAACAGAGGACACAAACTGAGCATGCTCCAAAAGGAATAGGGGGAGGGCAAAGGAGACGGAGATAGAGACGGAGTGGAGGAGAGGAAAATAAAACAGCCGCCAATCACAACGCAGACCTTTCGAACCAGGAAGATCAAAAGCTGGTTTCCACGGTAATTGTCGCTAAGGCAGGCTCTGACAGTGCCGACACTGAGCAGGGTTGTGTGACACGTTAATGACAACGATACAATCCTCCGTCTGCTTTGGATGGGAGAGATGAAACACATGCCTGCACCATCCTGCCTCTCCCAGGGCTGGAGCCAGCGTCCCACTCAGTGTCATGGTGGAGCTCCCTGTGAGCGGCCCCTGTGTGTCCCTCCCTGGTCCCTGGGGCCCATAACGAAGTCCAGGGGACCGTTTGGGCAAGGGCCTGCTGGTCAGAGCCTTCCCAATTAGGATAACCTATCAGGGCTTTAGTGAATAGAGGCAGCCAATCTGGAGGCTAGTGGGAACCCACAGCAGAGGATTCAACAGCTTGGAGAAATCTGTTTCTGTATCTAATTCACAGTATGGTAAGGGGGAAATGCATCTACTGTAAAGGCACAAGATCAAATTGGCAAAAAGGAACACCTAACACAGAACCGAAAGCTGTTTATTCTGCCCACACTGGTACGGCTGTGGAGAGGGCCCATACGAACCCAACATACAGTACAACACAGTCTCATTAGGAACTCCTAAGTTGTTTATGATTACCCATAATTATGAACACTCCAAGAAAACCTTAAAAAAAACAACAAGGGAGACATGAAATAAATGGTGACAAAAATGTATGTAGACTTGTTACAGACATTTTCATTTCAAAATTCGTCTTTCAAGCTGGTGGAATGAAATTGGTTTACATTGACATCGCTACCGCTGTGTTTGACACATTAGTTTAAACTGACAGTGAGAATCAAAATCTGGGAATGCTGCTTTATTCTTATGCTCAATTTAAAAATCAGCTGTCAAAGTCGGTGTTTGTTGATTTTTATCGAGAGGATTATTACATTTTCAGAAAGTGACAATTAAAAATGCCTCTCATGCCATAGGCATCAAACACCAATCTGTAACATGTGGGTGGCATGCGAAACTACTGTAAGCAGCCTATTAGCGGCTGTACACTTAGTGAAAAGCTACGAAGAAAGGATCGATACTAAATATTTGGTGACTTGTCCAGAGTTCTCAACTTCCCAATAAAATACAGAATCTGTTCATCAATATCAGATCATACAGGGGAAGTCGGGAAATCATTTCCCCCTGTACAAAATGTCCCTTTTGAGTAAAGAGCTATTCCTCTGATAGCGGCTGTCATAAGAGAGTTTTTCCCCATGACTGTTTTAAGTGAAAAACGATGGATCCTCGGGTCCTCCTTGGGTCACATACGCTCACTGGTAGGATAGACGCAATTGGATAATGACTCTGACATGGGGGGGGGGGGGGGGGGGGGGGGGGGGGGGCAGTTGGTTAAAGACTCAATTGAGTCTGCTCTGGCAGGCAGGAGAAGAGAAACCAACGGGTTACAGAGCTTTTTGCCTCCGCTGCGTGCGCCGCCCGTCTCCCTCCATCGCAAGAGGATATACAGAGGAGGAAAGAGAAGAAAAAAAAGAAGATTTAAAAGACCAACAACAAAAAAACAGACGATTGTTTATTGATTTTATAATAGGCTTAGTGCCAGAAAAATAAAGTGGGGGTCAGTCTACATGGTCAACGAGAAGCAGTGGCGGGACAAACACAGGCTTACACGCAGGTAACAGGGATGGAGTCCAGATGACAGGAAATCGGAAGACCCTTTCGTTTCCCCGACGTCGCTGGTGGTATTGTTATCCTGCTTATAAACCTGTGGACATAATCGCTCCGCTCACAAACAGGGCACGGCTTCGCGGGCTTCAATGCGGAGGAAAATGCACTGTGAAAAATGGATAAAACAACTCAAGATAGATATATCTACAGTCCATCCACATACACTGGGAAATGAAGCAATTGTTGTATTTTCCAGTATGACTGATATAGAAGGAGAACATTGTGGCTGATGATACCAACACAACAGAACTATATATATATATATATATACTGTATACAGTACATATACAGTGCATTCGGAAAGTATTCAGACACCTTGACTTTTTCCACATTTTATTACATTACAGACTTATTCAAAAATGTATTAAAAAAATATTTTCTCTCTCATCAATCTACAGTATACACAATACCCCATAATGACAAAACCAAAACAAGTTTTAAGATTTTTTTCTAATAAAAAACAGACTTCTTGGGTATGGAGCTACCAGCTTAGCACGCACCTGTATTTGGGGAGTTTCTCCCGTTCTTCTCTGCAGAACCTCTCAAGATCTGTCAGGTTGGATGGAGAGTGTTGCTGCATCAAGAGATGTTCGATCGGGTTCAAGTCCGGGCTCTGGCTGGGCCATTCAAGGACATTCAGAGACTTGTCCAAAAGCCACTCCTGCGTTGTCTTGGCTGTGTGCAAAGGGTATTTGTCTTGTTGGAAGGAGAACCTTTGCCCCAGTCTGAGGTTCTGAGCACTCTGGAGCAGGTTTTCATCAAGGATCTCTCGATACTTTGCTCCGTACATCTTTCCCTCAATCCTGACTAGTCTCCGAGTCCCTGCCGCTGAACAACATCCCCACAGCATGATGCCGCCACCCCCATGCTTCACAGTAGGGATGGTGCCAGGTTTCCTCTAGACGTGACACTTGGCATCCAGGCCAGATAATCTTGTTCTCATGGTCTAAGAGTCTTTAGGTGCCTTTTGGCAAACTCTAAATGGGCTGTGATGTGCCTTTTACTGAGGAGTTGCTTCCGTCTGGCCACTCTACCACAAAGACCTGATTGGGGGAGTGCTGCAGAGATGGTTGTCCTTCTGGAAGTTTCTCCCATCTCCACAGAGGTACTGTGGAGCTCTGTCAGAGTGATCATAGGGTTCTTGTTCACCTCTCTGACCAATGCCCTTCTGCCCCGATTGCTCAGTTTGGCTGGGCGGCCAGCTCTAGGAAGAGTCTTGTTGGTTCCAAACTTCTTCCATTGAAAAATGATGGCGGTGACTGTGTTCTTGGAGACCTTCAATGCTACAGACATTTTTCGGTACCCTTCCCCAGATCTGTGGCTTGATACAATCCTGTCTCGGAGTTCTACGGGCAATTCCTTCGACCTCATCACTTGGTTTTTGCTCTGAAATGCACTGTCAACTTTGGGACCTTAAAAAGACAGCTGTGTACCTTTCCAAATCATGTCTAATCAATTGAATTTACCACAGGTGGACAACAATCAAGTTGCAGAAACATCTCAAGCATGATCAATGGAAACAGGATGCACCTGAGCTCAATTTCGAGTCTCAAAGCAAAGGGTCTGAATACTCATGGAAATACGGTATTTTTGTTTTTTATTACTAATAAATGAGCAAATATTTTTGTGATTATGGGGTATTATGTGTAGATTGATGAGGATTTTTTATTTATTTAATCCATTTTAGAATAAGGCTGTAACGTGACAAAATGTGGAAAAAGTCAAGGGGTCTGAATACTTTCCGAAGGTACTGTATATACAGTGCCTTGCGAAAGTATTCGGCCCCCTTGAACTTTGCGACCTTTTGCCACATTTCAGGCTTCAAACATAAAGATATAAAACTGTATTTTTTTGTGAAGAATCAACAACAAGTGGGACACAATCATGAAGTGCAACGACATTTATTGGATATTTCAAACTTTTTTAACAAATCAAAAACTGAAAAATTGGGCGTGCAAAATTATTCAGCCCCTTTACTTTCAGTGCAGCAAACTCTCTCCAGAAGTTCAGTGAGGATCTCTGAATGATCCAATGTTGACCTAAATGACTAATGATGATAAATACAATCCACCTGTGTGTAATCAAGTCTCCGTATAAATGCACCTGCACTGTGATAGTCTCAGAGGTCCGTCAAAAGCGCAGAGAGCATCATGAAGAACAAGGAACACACCAGGCAGGTCCGAGATACTGTTGTGAAGAAGTTTAAAGCCGGATTTGGATACAAAAAGATTTCCCAAGTTTAAACATCCCAAGGAGCACTGTGCAAGCGATAATATTGAAATGGAAGGAGTATCAGACCACTGCAAATCTACCAAGACCTGGCCGTCCCTCTAAACTTTCAGCTCATACAAGGAGAAGACTGATCAGAGATGCAGCCAAGAGACCCATGATCACTCTGGATGAACTGCAGAGATCTACAGCTGAGGTGGGAGACTCTGTCCATAGGACAACAATCAGTCGTATATTGCACAAATCTGGCCTTTATGGAAGAGTGGCAAGAAGAAAGCCATTTCTTAAAGATATCCATAAAAAGTGTCGTTTAAAGTTTGTCACAAGCCACCTGGGAGACACACCAAACATGTGGAAGAAGGTGCTCTGGTCAGATGAAACCAAAATTGAACGTTTTGGCAACAATGCAAAACGTTATGTTTGGCGTAAAAGCAACACAGCTCATCACCCTGAACACACCATCTCCACTGTCAAACATGGTGGTGGCAGCATCATGGTTTGGGCCTGCTTTTCTTCAGCAGGGACAGGGAAGATGGTTAAAATTGATGGGAAGATGGATGGAGCCAAATACAGGACCATTCTGGAAGAAAACCTGATGGAGTCTGCAAAAGACCTGAGACTGGGACGGAGATTTGTCTTCCAACAAGACAATGATCCAAAACATAAAGCAAAATCTACAATGGAATGGTTCAAAAATGAACATATCCAAGTGTTAGAATGGCCAAGTCAAATTCCAGACCTGAATCCAATCGAGAATATGTGGAAAGAACTGAAATATGCTGTTCACAAATGCTCTCCATCCAACCTCACTGAGCTCGAGCTGTTTTGCAAGGAGGAATGGGAAACAATTTCAGTCTCTCGATGTGCAAAACTGATAGAGACATACCCCAAGCGACTTACAGCTGTAATCGCAGCAAAAGGTGGCGCTACAAAGTATTAACTTAAGGGGGCTGAATAATTTTGCACGCCCAATTTTTCAGTTTTTGATTTGTTAAAAAAGTTTGAAATATCCAATAAATGTCGTTCCACTTCATGATTGTGTCCCACTTGTTGTTGATTCTTCACAAAAAAATACAGTTTTATATCTTCATGTTTGAAGCCTGAAATGTGGCAAAAGGTCGCAAAGTTCAAGGGGACCGAATACTTTCGCAAGGCACTGTATATATTGTTTCCTAATTCTTACTGCAAGGTGGACAACTGATCGAAAAATACTTAAATCATGGGTTTAAATGTAGGTACACCAGGAAGGCTCAAAGAAACATTGTCAGCCTTCTTAGCATACCATATTGGTTTTGTCTATCTGTCTGTGTGTGTGTGTGTGTGTGTGTGTGTGTGTGTGTGTGTGTGTGTGTGTGTGTGTGTGTGTGTGTGTGTGTGTGTGTGTGTGTGTGTGTGTGTATAGGGTCTGATATATGGATGATAACACTAATTAGCTCATTTTGTTTGGGGCACAACACTCATTAAAAACCCAGTGGGGCCATTAACGTTACCGTCCCTCCAAAACACTGCAGCCGCCATATCAATCTCCTCTAGCCCCGCTTGTAATGGCGACTGCTTCAGGTTGGGTTGAGAAAATATTTGTTTTCTCACTTCTTTTCCCTCTTCTTCACCTGATCTCTCTATTTCTCACATAGCAGACACATTATCTCTCTCTATAACTCGCCCTCTCTAGCTCTCTCTTTCCCTCTGTCGACATCTCTCTCACTCTTTCTCTCTCTCTCTCTCTCTCATCTTGCTTTCTCTTTATCTCTCTCTTATCATTCACTCTCTAGCTCTCTCTCTCGCTCTCTCTCTCCTTCTTTATCTCCCTCTCCCTTTATCCCTTTCTCTCTCTCTCTGTCTCTCTCTCTTTATCTTGCTCTCTCTTTATCATTCACTCTCTAGCTCTCTCTCTCCTTCTTTATCTCCCTCTCCCCTTATCCCTTTCTCTCTCTATAGCTATCTCTCTACACATATAGCTATCTCTCTATACAGCTCTCTATCTCTCTCTCTCTCTCTAGCTATCTCTCTCTCTAGCTCTCTCTCTATATAGCTCTCTCTCTCTATAGCTCTCTCTTTATATAGCTCTATCGCTCTATAGCCCTCTCTCTCTCCCTCTATCTCTCTCTCTCCCCCAATTAGATTGTGTAATTTCCACTCAGGGCAATGTAATGGTGTTTGCAAAAGAATAGAGGGGGATTCGTTGCCACTGAGGGTGACAGTGTATTTGAGCTTTATGCGGTAATGTAACGCTAATACCACCAACATTCCCTGCGATTCGCTGGGGCTTTCGGTGCCATAAGGCGTTACTTACACTGCAGCAGGAGATCCGGGATGCACAGGCCTTTAAGGATTAACAGAGGAGGCGTAGCATCCTGCTAACAGAAAAAGGAGAAAGCCCAATGTCTCTGGGGTTAGGCCCGCTCAAATCTCACTGCCTGGGCCTTCCAGAAGGGGTTCTATAAAGTGAAACATGTTACTGATCTAGGGAGAGATATCAAGGGAGTTTGAATGCTAATTAATCAAACACATAATGCTTGGTAATACCTACTCCTATCAACACTAATAGTAACACTCATATCAGAGCGGGCAGAAGGTCACATCAACATTGTACCACATGTCACCTACCATCTAGTATTGGTTGGGAAAATGTAAATATTCTCCATCTCAGCCCTGGATATTAAGAGTGTTGATGAGATATATGAGTTTGCCATTTGCCCACGGAGCGGCGAGGCTCCGGCAGAACTCGGTACCATATGGCTGGTGAGAGATTTCCACCCTCTCTTCCTCTTCTCTGAGCCTGACAGCTGGATGCCTGCTGACTGGGGACGGGGAGCTTGGCAGCTGCAAGCTGAGAGCAACGCTTTGATGCCGCTCGCGCAACTAATGCAAACTTTCTACAGGTAGACGAGGGGGGATTAGACATATACAGTAGAATATGGAAAGGTGCGAGAGGGAAACGGTGCCAGGGGGTGACGGGAAGGGTCAAAAATGCTACTGGGAGCACATTCAAATGTGCAGCTTGGCAAGTACAAAAGTGAGAGAGCTTGTTTCTCTTCCATAGTTTGTAGGTACTTTGAGTCAAAGAACCTTTAAAAAAGGACTCCTTTGGATGTTAAGATGCAGGTATCAGGATGCTTTGTGTAATATGAAGGAAAAGCGTATTTTCTCCCATGCTAACTCGTGTAAAACAGCAGGGTATTGAATGATTTATGATATGTGACCATGATACCACTGTATGCACAGTGTCAATGACTACTGGCCAATTACAGTAATATTGTGTTCTGACTCTCAGGAGAAAGACGACAGTGTTTTATAAGAGAAAGTGGGGCTGCATGTACTTCACTGGGGATGTCACAGTCCCTCCCACTCCTGATTACGTCATTCAGCCTTGATCAATCACTGTCTTCTGTCATGCAATATAACAAGTAGTATTCCTGCTAATAACTACTAAGATGCTAAGATACTGAGAACTACTAAGATGCTAAGATACTGAGAACTACTAAGATGCTAAGATACTGAGAACTACTAAGATGTGAATCCACAAGTCCCAATGTGAAGGTTTGCATACTGTATGTCAGGGATCATCAACTCGATTCAGCCGTGGGACGATTTTTTCCCCCGGAGCGGATGGTCGGGGTGCCAGAACATAAATACAAATCATTTGTAGACTGCAAATTGTCTGCAAGAAGCACAAACAGACATAAAGTTTGACTAAGACATATAATCATTTCTAACATTGCTTACATGTGTATATGATCACGTGTCTCTCTATTATGCGTGCGAATACGTGGGACCAGATTTCTTCAATTAAAATCACTTGGAGCTGATTTCCTGGTGTTTGGACATTCTTTTATGTCAACAATAAATATTCCATATAAAAAACATATATATATGTATGTATGTATGTATGTACAGTATATATATAGTACCAGTTAAAAGTGTGGACACACCTACTCATTCAAGGGGTTTTTCTTTATTTGTACTATTTTCTACATCAAAACTATGAAATAACACATATGGAACCTTGTAGTAACCAAAAAAGTGTTAAAGAAATATATTTTATATTTCAGATTCTTCAAAGTAGCCACCCTTTGCCTTGATGACAGCGTTGCACACTCTTGGAATTCTCTCAACCAGCTCCATCAAATCAAATCAAATCAAATGTTATTGGACAAATACACATGGTCAGCAGATGTTAGTGTGGCGAAATGCTTGTGCTTCGAGTTCCCGACAGTGCAGCAATATCTAACAAGTAATCTAACAATTCCACAACAACTACCCCAAAACACACAAATCTAAGTAAATGGATGGAATAAGAATATGTATATATAAATACATGGATGGGCCATGACCGACCGGCATAGACGAGATGCAATAGATGGTATAAAATACAGTATATACATCTGGGATGAGTAGTGCAAGATATGTCAACATCATTAAAGTGGCATTAATAAAGTGACTAGTGATCCATTTGTGGCCAATGATTTCAAGTCTGTATGTTGGCAGCAGCCTCTCTGTGTTAGCGACGGCTGTTTAACAGTCTGGTGACCTTGAGATAGAAGCTATTTTTCAGTCTCTCGTCCCAGCTTTGATGCACTTGTACTGACCTCGCCTTCTGGATGGTAGCGGGGTGAACAGGCAATGGCTCAGGTGGTTGTTGTCCTTGATTATCTTTTTGGCCTTCCTGTGACATCGGGTGCTGTAGGTTTCCTGGAGGGCAGGTAGTTTGCCCCTGGTGATGCGCTGTGCAGAATGCACCACCCTCTGGAGAGCCCTGCGGTTGTGGGCAGTGCAGTTGCCGTACCAGGCGGTGATATAGCCCGACAGGATGCTCTCAATTGTGCATCTGTAGAAGTTCATCTCGTGTCTGAGCCGTTGAATTGTGGCTCCACTTTGTCCCTATACTGATGTTTCGCTTGTTTGATTGCCTTGCGGAGGGAATAACAACACTTTCTGTATTTCATCTTTCCATGGTTAAATGCGGTGGTTCGCGCTTTCAGTTTTGATCAAATGCAGCCATCTATCCACGGTTTCTGGTTAGGGTAGGTTTTAATAGGCACAGTGGGAATAACATCTCATACACACTTCCTTATAAACTTACTCACTGAATCAGCATATGAATCTATATTATTCTCTGAGGCTACCTGGAACATGTCCCAGTCTGCGTGATCAAAACAATCTTGAAGCATAGATTCCGATTGGTCAGACCAGCAGAATGGTCCTTGTCGCGGGTACATCCTGTTTGAGTTTCCGTCTATAGGAGGGGAGAAGCAAAATGGAAATGTGGTCGGATTTGCCAAACGGTGGGCCGGGGAGGGCTTTGTATGCATCGCAGAAGTTAGAATAGCAGTGATCCAGTGTTTTGCCAGCCCGGGTACTACAATCGATATGCTGATAGAATGTAGGTAGCCTTGTTCTCAAATTTGCTTTGTTAAAATACCCAGCTACAATAAACGGGGGGGGGGGGGGGGGGGGGGGGGGGGGGGGGGGGGGGGGGGTGACAATAACCGACGAGAATTCTCTTGGGAGATAATATGGACGGCATTTGATTGTAAGGAATTCTAGGTCCGGTGAACAGGAGGACTTGAGTTCATGTATGTTGTTACAGTTACATTAATCATGAAACATACACTACCGCCCTTCTTCATCCCTGAGAAATGTTTATTCCTGTTGTCTTGACGCACAATGAATCCCGGTGGCTGTACAAACACCGACAGAATGTCCCCAGAGAGCCATGTTCCCGTGAAACAGAGTATGTTACAATCCCGGAAGTCTCTCTGCAAAACAACCCTAGCCCTAATTTAATCTACCTTGTTATCTAGGAACTGGATATTAGCGAGTAAAATACTCGGGAAGCGGTGGGTGGTGTGCGCACCTCCAAAGTCTGACCAGAGGGCCGCTCCGTCTACCTCTCCTGCGGCGACGTTTTTTTTGGGTCAGCCTCTGGAATCAGTTTGAATGCCTTGGGGGCTTCGAACAAAGCGTCCGCTTCGGGAAAGTCGTATTCCTGGTCATAATGCTGGTAAGTTGACGTCACTTTGATGTCCAATAGTTCTTCTCGGCTGTATATAATAACACTTAAAATTTTCTGGGATAACAATGTAAGAAATAATACTTTCAAAAAAATAAAAACTACTGCATAGTTTCCTAAGGACTAGAAGTGAGTCGACCCTCTCTGTCGTTGCCATATTGCTTTTTTTGAATGCTTGGAATGCTTTTCCAACTTGATGAGTTTTTCAACAAACTTGCTGAGCACTTGTTGGCTGCTTTTCCTTCACTCTGCGGTCCAACACATCCCAAACCATCTCAACTGAGTTGAGGTTGGGTGATTGTGGAAGCCAGGTTATCTGATGCAGCACTCCATCACTCTCCTTCTTGGTCAAATAGGTCTTACACTGCCTGAAGGTGTGTTGGTTCATTGTCCTGTTGAAAATCAAATGATAGTCCCACTAGGCGCAAACCAGATGGGATGGCGTATCGCTGCAGAATGCTGTGGTAGCCATGCTGGTTAAGTGTGCCTTGAATTCAAAATAAATCATTGATAGTGTCACCAGCAAAGCATCCCCCACACCATCACACCTCCTCCTCTATGCTTCACGGTGGATTCAACACATGAGGATATCATCCATTCACCTACTCTGCATCTCACAAAGACAAGGCGGTTGGAACCAAAAATCTCACATTTGGACTCATCAGACCAAAGGACAGATTTCCACCAATCTAATGTCGATTTCTCATGTTTCTTGGCTGAAACAAGTGTCTTCTTCTTATTTGTGTCATTTAGTAGTGGTTTCTTTGCAGCAATTCGACCATGAAGGCCTTATTTGTGCAGTGTCCTCTGAACAGGTGATGTTGAGATGTGTCTGTTACTTGAACTCTGTGAAGCATATATTTGGGCTGCAATTTCTGAGGCAGGTAACTCTAATGTACTTATCCTCTGCAGCAGAGGTAACTCTGCGTCATCCTTTCCTGTGGCGGTCCTCATGAGAGCCAGTTTCATCATAGACCTTGATGGTCTTTGAGACTGCACTTGAAGAAACTTTCAAAGTTCTTGAAATTTTCTGCATTTACTGTCCATCATGTCTTAAAGTAATTATTGACTGTCATTTATCTTTGCTTATTCGAGTTGTTGTTGCCAAAATATAATTTGGACTTGCTCTTTTACCAAATAGGGCTATCTTCTGCATACCACCCCTACCTTGTCACAACAGAACTGATTGGCTCAAAAGCATTAACAAATTAACTTTTAACAAGGCACAATTGTTCATGTAAATGCATTACAGGTGCATTACCTCATGCAGCTGGTTGAGAGAATGCCAATAGTGTGCAAAGTTGCCAATAGTGTGCAAAGTTGTCATCAAGGCAAAGGATGGCTACTTAGAAGAATCTCAAATCTCAAATATATTTTTGATTTGTTTAACACTTTTTTTGCATAGTACATGATTCCATGTGTGTTATTTAATAGTTTTGATGTCTTCAATATTATTCTCCAACGTAGAAAATAGTAAAAATAGAGAAAAACTGAGTAGGTGTGTCCAAACTTTTGACTGGTACAGTATATTATTTGCTCAGAAAACTTGGGGGGCCAAATAAAACCGGGAAAATAAAACCAGGAACCCTGCTGTATGTCCTTGTGCAATACTCACTACTGTCAGTTACTCATGTGACACTTTGTCTAAAATAGTTGTACTTGTCCAATGACACTTCTCCTGAGTGGCGGAGCCCCTATACTTGTCCCTGACCTAGACTATCTTTGATACTACTACAGCTGGGCTCTCAAACCTCTCTGTGCGTTCAAAGGAAGCAGCGACCTATCAGAGATAATGTCTCTTATAGGGAGAGGTGGATGTCTGAGTCACGTAACAGTGAACGCTGTGGCGCCCTCTCCTTCCCCTTATCCCCCTCTCCTCCCTCCCCTTGCCTTGTCATCTGTGAGTCCTTGTCCCCTTAGCAGCTTTACTGTCATCTTCTCTCTCTTAAACGGCCTGGCTGTTCTGAGCCTAGGTGATATATGCACACATAGCACAAGCTCCCTGCTCAACACTCAAATCTCCTGCAAACATGGATCCATACTCGGCCAGAGAAACCAGGTTCACTCTACAACACACTAACAGGCTGAGAGGAAGGGAACATTTTGAGAAAGAAAGGGAGAGAGAGAGAGAGAGAGAGAGAGAGAGAGAGAGGGGGGCAGAGACGAGAGAGAGAGAGAGAGAGAGAGAGAGAGAGAGAGAGAGAGAGACGAGAGAGAGGGAGAGAGAGAGAGAGAGAGAGAGAGAGAGAGAGCCTGCTGGGGTAGAGACATGAGCACTGTTAGTGTCTAAGCACTCCTGGGCTCCAGATCCAGGAGAGAGGAGCTGAGTCTGAGCCAGGTTTGGGTGGGAGACCAGGGCTCAGCGGATACTGCTCTATAGAACATCCCTATGTCTGTCTCTCCTCCAGCTCCAACCTGAACACCAGCTCAAACACATCCTTAACACACCACCATGGAATTTACGGGAGACGTATTTTCTTCTGAAGGCCTCTGAAGCAGAGCAGCATGTAGGTTCAGAGACAGCTTTCTCGCATGTCTTAGATAGGTCTTAGTTTCTAATTTCCAAGCCTCTGAGTTCAGCTGTAAGTCCAGATAAAAGATGGAATTATCCTAGAACGCTAAGGGCATTTCTCCCTTTCTCTCTATCATGCCCTTTTCCTGTCGTGCACCTCTTACATTCTCCCATCTTTCCATCCTTCCTTGGCACCCAACCTCACTCCATCCCTCTATTTCTGTCCCTCATTCCCCCCCTCCGCTCTCTTGCCCTCCATCTCTCTCTCTGTGTCTCTCTCTGTCTCTCTCTATCTCCCTCTCCAGCCTGCCAGCCCCCTCCTCCCCGGCGCCCCCCTGTTGCTGCGTGCTACTCTGAGCCGTGGTGTAGAGTTTGGCTGGAGCCGAGAGGAGCAGCTGGGCCAGGCTAACGGGGAATGATAATGACCTCAGAAATCTGCTGTTCACTCCACAACAATAGGGTGCTCAGTCTAGTGGAAAATTGTGTTCATCAGCTAGCTCTGCTCACTTACTAATTGACATTGCCAAATATTTTAAGAACAACTGGAATGTGCAGGCAAGGATCTCAATCCTTGGACTTCATTTTTCTTGCCCATTTGTTTTCCTCTTTCTGATTAGGAGATAACCTTCGCTAAAAAAGAGGCAAAATGTTCACGTCATTATCTGGCTCCTGTCAGCGCCCCGGTGTTGACACAAAGGGCTGTTTTATGTGACTTGTCAGTGGGGTTAGGAGTGACCACATACCATGGCCAGTGGTGATATCCAAGTCGAAATAGCCCCTCACCCATAGGCCATCACCCAAATATGACATCACCCACAGTTGTTTATGTGTGTGTGTGTGTCTGTGTGCATGTGTGGGTGTGTGGGAGAGAGAGAGAGAGAGAGAGAGAGAGAGAGAGAGAAATAAGTGGGGAAAAGCGAGAAAAGTGAGAAGGGTAGTAAAGAGAGAGAGTGCTCTGTCATGGTATCATACGGCTGGTCCTCCATTTTTAATGAGACAAAGGTCAATGTATTCACTTGCTCTTTCACACGGGAGGAACCCCAATCATGCCCAAGTTAACTTGTTCAAACAAAGCTCTCTCACCCAGCCACCCACCCTGCCATCCATTTGCATTCTCTGTCTGAGAGCTCAGACTCATTTTTGGAGGAATTCAGCATTGACAGAGTCAGACAGCTGTCACCAGTGAAACAAGGAACCCTACGTTCCCCTCATTCAACTATCCCCGTCAGAGACGACAACAACAACAACACAAACTCCTACGTGAAGGCTTTTGTGTAATCAAAGTTTCAGTTTAAGTTTCAACTTTTGGATACAGGGTTATTTTGTCGGAGTACTCTATGCTTCCGGACTGTGGCTAGGTAAACACAGCATGATACCTTCCCCCAACGTGTCCCCCATGTTCATTTAGTCAAACCTCTTCACAATCTCTTCCATGTTCAATCAGCTAAACTTGGCAACCCTGCTCTGGTTCCCAGCTCTCTGACAGAACAGAGGGCGAGTCACCTTCACTCTCACTATTTTACCAATGACACTTCCTCAGACACCGGAGGAGATAGCATGTAGAATATTAATATTCAAACAGTCTACCTACCACAGTAAGGCAGCCTTCTGTTATGGAAAGATAAATATTATGTTTTAATTATAAAAACAGAAAACAGAAATGGGGAGAACGAGGAAGAAAATGTGTGACGTGCCAAGGAGGCTTGTTCAGGAGAAAGGTAAGCAATGTTTTGGCAAAGATGTGGAATTAAAAAGTGGTTGGTATAATGCAGGCAGTTTAGTCTCTCTCTCTCTTTCTCTCTCTCTTTCTCTCTCTCTCTTTCTCTCTCTCTTTCTCTCTCTCTCTCTCAACAGCACATCTCTTTGCTCCAGCTCCATAACCAAGTGGGGAATCCTAACGTGATCATTAAGACATGAAACAGCCTGATAAATGTTTCATAAGGACTGCCCGGTGATAACCACCCAGGAATACGGTGAGCAAGAGAAAACGACACTGACTTCTACTCTTTCAAATACACTTTGGAATACAATTGGAATTTTTAAATATCTAAAAAGGCTTAGCGTATTCCCACCATGGGTAATATTTACAAATTGAGTCTAAGAGAGAGAGAGAGAGAGAGAGAGAGAGCGATAGAGACAGTGAGTACGAAAAAGGGAGAGAAATCGACTGAGCCATTGAAGAGAAATAAATTGCCCTTTTATATTGTGCATGCGTGTACAAAAATACTAAGTCTGCATTTATCCAAGACATGTTAATCAGTAGAGCACACTGACAATTAGAGAATATAACTTTTGACACCAGAAAGACACCAGAACCCTGACCTACAGTACTGAAATACAGCACTGTAATCAATTTGCTTCGGACACAATGGCATCTTTTTGAGTTTTGTGACACGTAAAAAAATTACAGACACGACATGCCAGCTTGAGGCGCTAGTCTTCAAACGAGTGGCTGTACCACAGGTTTAAAGCAGGCAAGTTCATCAGATAAAGAAAGAAAGAAGAATTAAGAAAAAAAAAAGAAAAAAAAGAGAACCGGATGTCAATTAACAAAGAGAAAGAAATAAGCGAAGAGAGAGAGAGGGAAAGAGAGACAGAGAGGGGGAATGAGAGAGAGGGGGAGAGAGAGAGAGAGGGCGAGAGATAGACAGAGAGAAAGATGAAGAGAGAGGGAGAGAGATAGAAGGCATTGACATAATTCAACCACCCCCCCCCCCCCCTAATTAGCTATAAAAACACACACACAAACAGAACACTGTTCTCATTTCAAAGGTCTGGTATCTTTGTGAGAAAGAGCGTACTGAAGGAGACTCTCTGTGATCCCACAGATACCTGTTTGCTTCGCCATACTAGCTCCAGCCCTTTGAAGAAGCCAACCAGACCGATGGCTCTCCTCCATCTAACACCGGGGTGGGGTTTCACAGGGCAGCTCTACCAAGCCTTCAAACCACTGGGCTTTTAAATCACACTTTCAATGCCATCAACTGTATGACACAAATGCCCTAAATTGTTTCTCCTTTCACTTCTATGTCTATTTTTGGTCACGTTCTTGGTCGCCACTTCATATCTGAACAGAGGCCGGTAGTCTTGCCTCTCGGGCTAGAAAGATGACGAGAGACGGAGAGAATGTAACTCTTCGTATGACAGTCAAGGTGGGATTGAATAGCAATCTTATACCAGAGTTGGTTTCCACGGAGACAAACGCAGACAGATGTAGAGTGGTTTTCGGATAGCTACCGTTTTGACACTCGCCAAGCTTTTCTAACAATTTGGGCATGAACAGTTCTAGTTATTTTTTGCTTTAATTACACAGCAATTACAATGTAACAGTAAGTCTGCATGTGTAATTACCCCCCATTGTAATTACGTAATTAGATGAATATCCGTGCTTTATAACCTAAGGCGTCAGTCGGCAAAGCCAATTTCAATTTGTATGGCGCAAGCGTTTTGCCTCCATGTTTGAGAGCCGTAAAGACCTAGGGATATACGACTAATCCTTGCCATGTTAAAACGCTGTTCCTCTTAAAAACATTTAGACATGGGGGATTCTCCAGAGGAAAAGGAGGAGTAGGTTTGTATCCGGAGTGGAGAGGTGGGAGTGAGGGGTGGAGTGGAGGTGCTCCTGCCCGAGGCCTTGAGAAAGGCCCCTCTCTCTCTACAGTCTGATGCGACCAGGTTCTGAGAAGCTGCATGATCATACTGTACGTTCCTTTCTCAGCAGCAAGTCGTTGTCATCCACTGGTTGCCATCCTTCCCTTTGCTCAAACTCTTTCTATTTCTCGCGCTGTCTATCTGCCTCACTCCCTCTCCTCTTTTCTCTGTGTCTCTTTCTTTCTGTCTCTCTGCTCTCTTTATTTCTCCACGCAGCCCAAATAAAATTGTACTTGTCACATGCTTCGTGTGCGACAGGTGTAGACTTAGAGCCTATTTATTCTTGATCCGAAAATGTGGTCGGAGCCTCCTGAGGCTAAAATGAGCTCCGTGCCGCGTCGCTGTGCGCCTCGCAAATGTTTTAGCAACGCAGGGGGTTTCGTACAGCTCCACATTGACATGATTGGTCGATGGTAGGTGGGGGGGCGGGAGGTCCTGTATAAACAAAAACTCACTTCCTTGACAACTTCCTTCACAACAGCTCTGCGCTGCTCCGCAAAGCGCAAGAAGCATGAACGCCCTGACTTCTGCAGAGGCCTCATCACCGTAAATGCTGCACGGCCAACGCAGACCTCGGAATGAACCACGCAGCGCCTTCAACAGCGAATTGCTTGCTTACGCTTACCTCACGCTAGCAACCAACGGAATCCTCGTAGTCTGTAAGAGGCCCAACCAGAAACAACTTTAAACTTGCCTTTCGTTCGTCCCAATCTCTCCGTCTCTCTTGTTTCTTAAATTTCGGAATCTACAATGGATGTGAACATAAATACCCCCCCATCTTACAACACACTGGCAGCACTGCTTTACATAGAATTACATCAGGTTTCAATGGGTTCTGTTCCGCCATTCAGGGTAAGCCTCTGTTTAAGACCTGCACTCTGCAGGGCCTGTCGCTCTGAGGCCCACCATGATGCACTCAGAGAGAGACACTATCAAATAGGAACATTCTTGTTTATCAAGCCCAATTCAGACTGGAGAACTCTGAAATCTGAAGCAATAGATTCCTTCCGCAGTCAAACCAATCCTAATAACACAAATAAAAGAGATGATTAGGGGGGGAACTTGTACTTATGAAAAAGAGGCGAAAGGTTCTGACGTCTCTATGAAACACAAAAGCATTGAAGGTTTTACTGCCGTGGACGAGAGGAGCAAGGTCTCTGAAGGATATTTCTGAGGCAGACATTTTATTCCAGCAAGTCTTTAAACAAGTGCAGTGTCAAAGACAAAAGAGATTGTCTCGACCTTCTTTCACAGTTGAGATGTTATTGTTGATTACTGTAACTCAAGTTTAACTGAAAATTGCAGTGGGAAGATGGTTACGAGGTTGGCGGTATGGTGATGGTTAGCAATGTTTTCAAGACACACACGCACCACACACAGCCTTACAATAAAACACAAACAATTCTCAACAAGCAAAATTGCAAGAGTGAAATATTAAGACTAACAGAGAGGTATAGCCAGCCACATCCTGTTAATTTAAAAACACTGACACATTCACGCAACACATACACACACATAAGCAGAAACCCACTCATACACAAACACACACATAAATGGCACCTTCCTCCACATTAGCTGCAGACACATTTTCTCACACACCTCAGTTTCTAAATTAGGTGTCCCAAAGCTCCAAATATGAATCATACTCAATGTTATGAAGGATGTTATGATGTTATGAACAACTTGTAGGGCTTTGTGCTGTCACTAATGAAATACAGACTACAACAAAACAAAACAAAAACTTTTTTAATGTTTTACAATTGTACATCTTTAGTGTTTATTTCCCCTTTGACCCTGTTGTTATGGTGGAGTGGTGTATACACAGAGTGGTGTATACACAGCTTCCTGAGTCTCACAACAGAAAGCCTGTGAACTGTGTCTAAATGAGAGACTGTGAGAGAGAACCAGGCTAAGAGGTTGTACCTGTAACAATGTAAGCCCCGCCCGCACAGACAACTCCCCCCCCCCCTCCCCAAAAGCAGGTGGGGGGGCCCTCAAGGTCAACTTTAAGGCCCGTTAGAGCCAGCAGGAGGGAGCTGGCACGATGCCCGCATCCCCCTGTACGGTGGAAAAACACAGGCGTTTGAGCTGGCGATCACACTCCATCACAGCACTCAGAGAGGGACAGAGGAGGAGGCAGGGCAGGAGACACTGATAGACGAGGTAGGACTACAGAGAGAGAGTGAGATAGAGTGAGGAGAGAGAGTGTTGAAGAGGGCAAGAGAGAAAGAGAGATAGTGTCTGTGCATGTCTGCATGTGTGCGTGCGTGCATGTGTGTGTGCGTGTGTGTGTGTGTGCGTGTGTGTGTGTGATATTCAACTTGTTTTTTTATGTAGCATGAATACCCAAAATATTTCAGTTGATGTAGGTTTTATTGTAAATATAATTTCAATTGGCAATATTTGTAAGAACATGATCTTGAACATGATTTTTCAAGTTTTTGATGACGTGGAAGTTCTTCACATCACACATATGTAAATACTTATAAAGTTAGCTAAATGCCATGAGCTACATTTCTCAGGTTCAAAGTACTTGAGAACCATAAGAAAAAGAAATTAAACTTGCTGCATTAAAATTCAGAAGATAATGACTTCCGCAACATCCCCCCCCCCCCCCCCCCCCCCCCCCCCCCCCCCCCCCCCCCCCCCCCCCCCCCACCCTGTTGAAAAGTGCTATGTTTAATGGCCTCTTTAAAGAAAATACGTGTTTATCTCACTCTAGTTTTCATTCATTCCTAATTGGGGTGTGTGTGTGTGTGGGGGGGGGGGGTTGTCTGTTATTATTTCTTAGATTAAAATAAACATTGCCCATACCATGTTCAAACCCATCACACTACATTAGGATGATAAGGACTCTATGCTACTGTGAATAAATAAACCATTTTGTCTGTACTGTTGCTTCGAGCCTTAAGCATAAGCCACTTTTTTTTTCAAACGACTTAAAAAGCACATTTCACTCCGGCAAATGAAGTTCAATTTCTTTGGACCTGCTTTATATGTATATCTTTAATTAGTGTCTTGTTTATCTTAAACCAACTGATTATCACATAGTCATCGCCTAATTAATGGGCACGCTGCTTAGATGTGGTGTTCCACCCAGAGGAATGAGAAAGTTACCTTTAAAACCTCTCTAATCATTAGGAACAGCCTCTCTTAATCCTGCTAAACAGACACTGTATCTCCTTTTGCTTATTTGACAACGGTGGGATCGCTTTCCTTCCCATGTTAAAGGTGACGTTTGAATCACTCATAATATGTTTGGCCCGTGCTCGTAGTCTTGACTCGTTTTACACGGGGACACATGCTAGTCTGTAGGGAGCGTCTTCTTCACCCCACCGTGTCTGTGTTCTATGTGCCAGTGTGAAGGACACAAGTCACAGCTCCGTCGTGGGAGTTGAGCATCTCCATATGATTGTTTTGTGTGAGTGTGTTTAGACAGGCTTCCTCTCTCCAGTAAAAACAGTGCGCAGAAAGTATCCTATAGAAGCAGGCTCTGTGAGGGTGTTTGATGGGTATTTGAACAGAGGCGTTAAGTATCCCAGTTATGCACGGAATGTGCCGCTCGGAGTTGTGGTGGGCTTTTTTTCTGCTTATGAACAGGCAGTTTTGATCAGACCCCCCCCCCCCCCCCCCCCCCCCCCCCCCTCTCTCTCTCCAGTCCGAGTGGACTCCTTAGGGTCCAGTGTTGTGTAGAAGGGATGTCAAAGTAAATGGCGTCTGTCAGAGATCTTGTGCCAGCCATCAGCACTCATCTTTGTGTAAGGACTTATCCTCTTTGGACACAATGGTCTCCCCCTTACGTGTCCTCCCCATATAAATAATGAAGAATAAGTCCTGATAGTGAGGATAATGTGACTATGGGATTGATTGTTATTCAGGGTATAGTAATGACTTAGTCTTACCTGAGGATGGGGAGGAAGGGTGTGGGCTGTCGTCCTGGACACTGCCGGTCTGGGAGTGGCCTCCTCCGGCTCCACTTTCCTCTGTCACGTTGGAGGATCCAGGGGTGGTGGACCTGCTGATGGACTGGGACTCTGGGTCGCTGGCCGAGCCACGCCGCTCATCCAGTCCTGTGGTGTTGTTCTGCTGCTGGATGGCTTCTTCTATGGGCCGCCGCTCCTTGTTGTGCACCCGAGAGTGGACCACCATCTGGTGATAGGTCCTGAAGACCCGGCCACAGTCAGGACACTCTGTGGGTTTCTCTTTCAGGCTAGTCAGGTGGTTGTACTCCAGGCCGTGGCCCAGGCCCAGGCCATGGCCGCCATGATGTGGCATGAAGTCACGGTGGCTGTCGAAACCCACTCTGTCGTCTTTCATGGGCATCATGGCTCCACTGCCGGCCTTCGAGCCATGCAGAGCTTCGATGTGCTGCTTCTGCTTGGAGCCATCGTTGGAGCCCATCATAGGGTAGTCATGCTTCTCTTTAGTGAAGGCCATGCCAGCAGCATTGGTCCTCTCCTCATGGTGCTGCTCATGGTGCTGCTCCTTGGGCATAAAGGTGCGGTCCATGGCCATGCCTCGTGCCATGATCTGCCAGGCCTGATAGCTATTCAGCGGGTCCATCTCTGCAACTTTGGCAGCCGCCTGGAGGCGTTCCATGCAGCTGGACTTCAGGGGGGGCACCAGGTTCAGACAGCCCAGGAGAGAGCGCTTCTCCCCTTCACCAAGGCCATGGCCCATCCCTGCCATGGGGCCTAGCAGCTTCCCCAGCATCTCCTTCTCCTTCATGGCAATGCCGGCTTTGGCCAGCATCTGGTGTTGCTCACTCAGACCCTGTTTGTCTGGGGATAGGAAGCCGCCCTGCAGGCAGGAGATGTAGCGTGAGTAGAGGTTAGCATGGGCCTCCTGGGCCATGCTGTTCATGGTGTTGACAGCATTAATGTCCTCTGCTGGGGGCTTGCTCTTGATGGCCAGCTTATTGAGATGGACCTTCATGTGGTTCTTGAGAAACCAGGGCTCCTTGAAGCGACGACCACAGATCTGGCAGACGTGTTCAAATGAGTCCTTGTGTTTGCGCATGTGGCCCTTGAGGAACCAGGCTTGGCTGAAGACCTGGCCACACACCTCACAGCGGAACTCGTTGGCAGGCTTCTCAGTGCCGCCAGCTGCACCCTGTCCCGCAGCTGACTCGGCCGTGATATGGGCTTTTTCCACATGGCTGATCAGGTCCTCCTCCTGCGAGGCAGCAAACTCACACAAGGTGCACTTGTAGGGCTTGTGCAGGATGCGGATGTGACGATCCAGCTCCTCCCGCTTCTTAAACTTGCCCTTGCAGAAGGTGCAGCGGAATCCAGTGGGTGGGTTCAGGGCCTGGTCATCTTGGGCGCTGGCCGGCTTGGGGGAGGATGACGGCTGGGAGAGGGAGTCTGGAGTTCCCAGGCAGGTGGGGGTGAGGAGGCCACAGGCAGAGCCAGGCTGTTGCTGCTGCTGCTGGGTCTGAGGGCCAAGGTGTGGCTGGTGCTGCAGGGGCTGAGCTGGCTGAAGGAGGCTGCTGCTCCTGATCTGCTTGTCCCTCAGGATGGCCCTCTCCTCCAGCTCATGTAGAAGACGGTTCTCCTCACGGACACGGCCGCGTCCCTTACCGAGGTTTCCCAGCTTGTGGGTGCGTAGGTGGATTTTGAGGTTACCCTTCTGTGCTGCTCGATGGTCGCAGTAGGGGCACTTGAAAGGCTTCTCACCTGTATGTGTGCGCATGTGTAGCGACAAGATGCTGTTGAAGCGGAATCGCTTGCCGCACAACGGACAAGGGTACTTCCTGTTCTTGCGGGCATCATCTTCAATGTCGTTCATCTGGGACATGATGCCCAGGTTCTGCCCATTGAGAAACTGCTGCAGGTCCACACGCCCATTCAGGTTGGCCAGGGCACTTGCATCTATGTCCCGGTTGAGCTGGTTAGCGAGCAGTGCCATCTGACTGCTGATTGGTTGACTGGCCAGGGCAGCGTGGCTCTTCTCATCCAATGGGGTGGCAGCTTTCTCCTCAGGGATCTGCTGTCGGCTCTGTAGGTCGGGAAAGGCGTGGCCCAGCTGGGCCGTCAGCTGGTGGAGCTTCTGACTGATGGGGTATCGGCCATTAAGCACTGTGTTGCTCAGATGGTCTCTGTCAGCGTCCGATACTGCTGAAGACACACCAAGGCACAAACTAGAGTCCTCCATCCTGTAAGAGAGAAGGATATCACAACGGTCAACCACAGTCAATCAACCTGATAAGCAATGCATTAAAAAAGAGCGATGGCTCATCCAAAAATCTGAAAACCGGAAAAGAACGAGAAGTATTAGAGTAAATTGTTAGTGCATGATGAATGGAAATAGAGATGTCATTTAGCAGAATGTCTTACAGAAGGAATTAGGGTGAAGTGCCTTGCTCAAGGGCAAAAACGCAGATTTTCACCTATTCGGCTCTTAACCACTAGGCTACCTGCCGCCCATTTAAATGTAATTTCCTTCTTTTGATTTTCAGTACAGCTTATGTTCTCACACTTGTGGTTGGAAGACTGTAACTCTCAGAACTTTCTCAAACTGTAACACCATTTTGGATGCAATAATTACACAGTAAACACGGCGGGCGCTGCCTAATTATGCTACTTGGGCCCATCCTATCAGAATTCCTCCAATTACACGCCTTAATGAAACGGAGCAATGCCATTGTCATGAAGCTACCGCAATGCTACAATTATGATATTAACAATAGCACTTAAAACCAAGGGGTTACTTCAGTAAACACACGCTCTTATCTCCCTACTGCGACACTTGTCTAGCCGTAATTCTCCATTAAAGAGGCACATTACATTTGATGTGAATCACTTTTCTCTTGCCTTCTCTTCCCCTCCTCTCATGGTTTCCAATAAGGAGGAAAACAACAGTTGGTGTTATTGAAAGGGTTCCCAATGTATCAGAGGCCTCCTAGCCATTAAGAATGGTTTCAACGGCTCAGAGCATACACCGTCAAGCTGAAGGGAATACACAAGCAGAGTCTGTTGTTGTCTTCTTGCTTGCCGGCTTGTTTGTGATGCCCTCCCCTCTCTTAAGAAGGATAATGGTGTGTTCTTCCCTTGTAACTGGCAGGGCCAAGCTTCCGACACAATAAAGTGAGTTCTGCCTTGGTCAACAAAATACTGTATAATATCTCATTAAGCTGATTAGTATGCTGCCTAGTAACAGTGGCAGCGTGCTATAACACACGATTATAATCATTTTTAAAAATCCTTTCATGGCTAAGCACTAGCATGACATGAGTTCACTTTTAGTGGAGTGAGATCAGTTTGTGTCCAGACTCCTGTGGATTCAGGGACACCCCCAACCTAAACACACACAGACACATGCACCTGCACACACACACAGACGCATGAGCACGCACACGCACACACGCACGCACACACACACAAACACACACACACACACACACACACACACACACACACACACACACACACACACACACACACACACACACACACACTTCACAGGGCTCTCTCGCTTTTAAGATCTCTCTCTCTTTCTCTAGCTTATAGCTATCTCTCTCGGCTTCTAACTAGCGCTAACCCAGACACCCACCAACTGGCAAGGCTAGACAGAACAACATACAGTGCCTTGCGAAAGTATTCGGCCCCCTTGAACTTTGCGACCTTTTGCCACATTTCAGGCTTCAAACATAAACATATAAAACTGTATTTTTTTGTGAAGAATCAACAACAAGCGGGACACAATCATGAAGTGGAACGACATTTATTGGATATTTCAAACTTTTTTAACAAATCAAAAACTTAAAAATTGGGCGTGCAAAATTATTCAGCCCCTTTACTTTCAGTGCAGCAAACGCTCTCCAGAAGTTCAGTGAGGATCTCTGAATGATCCAATGTTGACCTAAATGACTAATGATGATAAATACAATCCACCTGTGTGTAATCAAGTCTCCGTATAAATGCACCTGCACTGTGAGTCTCAGAGGTCCGTTAAAAGCGCAGAGAGCATCATGAAGAACAAGGAACACACCAGGCAGGTCCGAGATACTGTTGTGAAGAAGTTTAAAGCCGGATTTGGTTACAAAAAGATTTCCCAAGCTTTAAACATCCCAAGGAGCACTGTGCAAGCGATAATATTGAAATGGAAGGAGTATCAGACCACTGCAAATCTACCAAGACCTGGCCGTCCCTCTAAACTTTCAGCTCATACAAGGAGAAGACTGATCAGAGATGCAGCCAAGAGGCCCATGATCACTCTGGATGAACTGCAGATATCTACAGCTGAGGTGGGAGACTCTGTCCATAGGACAACAATCAGTCGTATATTGCACAAATCTGGCCTTTATGGAAGAGTGGCAAGAAGAAAGCCATTTCTTAAAGATATCCATAAAAAGTGTTGTTTAAAGTTTGCCACAAGCCACCTGGGAGACACACCAAACATGTGGAAGAAGGTGCTCTGGTCAGATGAAACCAAAATTGAACTTTTTGGCAACAATGCAAAACGTTATGTTTGGCGTAAAAGCAACACAGCTGAACACACCATCCCCACTGTCAAACATGGTGGTGGCAGCATCATGGTTTGGGCCTGCTTTTCTTCAGCGGGGACAGGGAAGATGGTTAAAATTGATGGGAAGATGGATGGAGCCAAATACAGGACCATTCTGGAAAAAAACCTGATGGAGTCTGCAAAAGACCTGAGACTGGGACGGAGATTTGTCTTCCAACAAGACAATCCTCCAAAACAAAGCAAAATCTACAATGGAATGGTTCAAAAATAAACATATCCAGGTGTTAGAATGGCCAAGTCAAAGTTCAGACCTGAATCCAATCGAGAATCTGTGGAAAGAACTGAAAACTGCTGTTCACAAATGCTCTCCATCCAACCTCACTGAGCTTGAGCTGTTTTGCAAGGAGGAATGGGAAAAAATTTCAGTCTCTCGATGTGCAAAACTGACAGAGACATACCCCAAGCGACTTACAGCTGTAATCGCAGCAAAAGGTGGCGCTACAAAGTATTAACTTAAGGGGGCTGAATAATTTTGCACGCCCAATTTTTCAGTTTTTGATTTGTTAAAAAAGTTTGAAATATCCAATAAATGTCGTTCCACTTCATGATTGTGTCCCACTTGTTGTTGATTCTTCACAAAAAAATAAAGTTTTATATCTTTATGTTTGAAGCCTGAAATTTGGCAAAAGGTCGCAAAGTTCAAGGGGGCCAAATACTTTCGCAAGGCACTGTAAATAAATAAAAAAAGCTTTGAATCAAACCGTTACACATGTACAGTACACACATGATACAGAGGATGTGGGAGTGAAGCACATTGCTGACGCACCCTGGAAGACTGACGCACCCTGGAAGACTGACGCACCCTGGAAGACCCTGGAAGACTGACGCACCCTAGAAGACCCTGGAAGACTGACGCACCCTGGAAGACTGATGAACCCTGGAAGACTGATGCACCCTGGAAGACTGATGCACCCTGAAAGACTGTCACACCCTGGAAGACTGACGCACCCTGGAAGACTGACGCACCCTGGAAGACCCTGGAAGACTGTTGCACCCTGGAAGACTGATGCACCATGGAAGACTGACGCACCCTGGAAGACTGATGCACCCTGGAAGACTGACGCACCTGGAAGACTGACGCACCTGGAAGACTGACACACCCTGGAAGACTGACACACCCTGGAAGACTGACGCAACCTGGAAGACTAACGCACCCTGGAAGACTGACGCACCCTGGAAGACTGATGCACCCTGGAAGACTGACGCACCCTGGAAGACTAACGCACCCTGGAAGACTGATGCACCCTGGAAGACTGACGCATCCTGGAAGACTGACGCACCCTGGAAGACCCTGGAAGACTTTCACACAATGGAAGACTGATGCACCCTGGAAGACTGTCGCACCCTGGAAGACTGATGCACCCTGGAAGACTGACGCATCCTGGAAGACTAACGCACCCTGGAAGACTGATGCACCCTGGAAGACCCTGGAAGACTTTCGTACAATGGAAGACTGATGCACCCTGGAAGACAGTCTCACCCTGGAAGACTGACGCACCCTGGAAGACAGTCTCACCCTGGAAGACTGACGCACCCTGGAAGACTGACGCATCCTGGAAGACTGACGCACCCTGGAAGACTGACGCACCCTGGAAGACCCTAGAAGACTGTCGCACCCTGGAAGACTGATGCACCCTGGAAGACTGACGCACCCTGGAAGACTTAGGCCTGGCTGTTCTTTAGCCAACGGTTCTTCCAACACTGTTGCTTGTTGTTGACTCTTATCTCTAAAATATGAACAAGATCTGTGGGCTGCTTATGAATACTTTCTTCTTCTCTAGAACGTGACTGCAATCATTGTCTAGTAATAAAGGAGAAGGCCATCAAATGAACCCTTGAAGGATATAATGGATATATTATGTAGCCTATGTGATGACTGGGCATGCCTCATGTATGCAAAGCCTACTTACATTGACGAGGTCACGAACGACTGTATGAGCTTATTATCATGTAACTGAGACACAAATATACTATCCCACACTACTGCAAATACCATTCAGAAAACGTCTTTGTAATACTGCAATAATATTACACTGATATGAGTATATTTTCTAAATACAATGCTGGGAGAATACACAGGTCGATAAAAACAGTTTCTGGATAACTTTCTCATCCTGAACTCGTAGGAAGGATTGTCCATTGCCAGACAAAATGAAGTGACTCTTAAACGTGCCACCCACAATCCTTTGTAAACTCTGCCAATATCAGACGGAACCCTTTCTGAAACTGCCCTGCATGCACGCTGCCTTTTGCCTTAGACATCTATGATTCAAACAAGACTGATGAGCTGTTGCTCATTTATAGAGATAGCAGCTTGCCCTTTTCTTCAATTTGATTTCCGGCTTTATCTTTAACATATGACAAAGGCAGATAGACAATGGAATAATGTGAAATGAACTGACAAATCCATTTTTTTTTTTTTTTTTACGTATCCTTGCTGACAAGCGTATGCAAATGAACTCCATTAATATGCTTCCCTTGCTCCCAAGTCATTTTATATTTTTTTCTTGATTAAAAAGGACATTTCTTATGTGACACCCCCCCCCTCCCCATCCTATCAACACACACACAAGCAACATACACAAACACAGATGCACATTCACGCACGCACGCGCACACACACATACATTGCTTTTGACAATAATTTAATATCAGAGTGCCCTCTATAAGTAACAATGCAGGTGGCTCTTAGAACACCAACACAAATGAGTGTTCCGTGTAATCATGACAGTCTTATTTCATTCATTTGGTACCACCGTTTCTGGAAAAAAGCAAAATTGTTGATGTACACACTTAGAGGAAGTTGTACCAGTTGTTACACAGTAAGTACCAGTAATCCAACGTTTCCTTCTCTTGTGCACAAGTACGCAATTCAAGTCTGTGTGGTTCGCATTATAAACTCACAGGGTCACAAGTCGAAACGTCTTACCGTCATAGATAGCATTTACAAGTATCTCCCGAGTAACTGTGCGCCTGTATGCTTGACCTTGACATGTCTGCCATCCAAACAGCACACTGTAGCAATGTCTACGCTGGCTCTAACCCGAAACAGATCTAACGTTTGTCTGGTGTCTACAACAATGCTCTTTCATTAACGATAAGGCTCAAATGACGCCTGCAAAGCCACCAGACTTCCTTTTGCACTTTCTCACAGAGGTGCAGTGGTGCTCTACTTTACAGTTTGTGGTTAATATTTACCATTTTAAGTAAAGCGGCACAAAACCAGATTTCTCTTCTCCTTTTTTTTTTCTGAGCAAATTGCTCTGCAACCCACAGCTTAATTACGGACGGTATCTTTAACACAATGGAAGTGTATTTCTGTCCGATTATATTTGTGCTCAGTACGTGTCATTATCGAAGCAACAAGCATCGCAAACGTGCGAGGGCAAATGTGCTCTGATCCTATAAAGTACATGCAAAGTTGAAGGAAACAGAAGACACTTGCCCAGTGAGCATTACAAATGATGTATACACTGAACGCCACAGACATTTGCATATTCTAAGGCTAAAACACATACTGAAAGTAGAGTACGCCAAACATGCTCTTGCGAAGGTACTGATTGAACCCCAAATAATACTTTTTTTTAAAACTCTAATGTTAGTAAACATCGTAATACAAAAAAAACCAAACACTGTATAGCCTCAAAACATGTTTAAAACTATACTTTTGATATCATGGATGTTCAGTCCTTGCATCCATAGCAATGTGTATGAATTTGAAAGTGGTTACATTTCTCCAGGTCCATCCCTCAGCCTTTTGGTGGCCACTTTGTTATTGTTTTAACCAGGTTTATAAGGAGAAATTATGAATGGAAAAGCCATTAGTAAGGCACTACTTTGTTATTTTGGCATGTATTGACAAGAATCCATTAACTAATTACAATGCAATACCTCATTAAGTTATAATGAAGGTCATTGCTTTTAAATAATCAATCATTATTCACAAAGTAACGGAATTCCATCATATTTGCACCAAATCATTAATGAATTTAGAAGGGGGGAAACATTTTTGAACGGAAAATGTGTGCGTTCGCCACATGTTACATATTCTGAGGAATGCATATTTACAAAATATTGAAGGAAAGCAGACACCAACACAAGTAGAGATAGCCTGGACCATTTTAACACGGCAGTAAATTGAAACTAATAGGAACTTTTCCTTGTGCATGTTTAGTCTATTGCAGGTGGTCTTCGGGACGCTTCTCATTAACCCAATAAAAAAGGGAGTTGTTTTTCTTCCTCTCCATGCTCTTTGACTGAACTGGATTATTACATGCTGTAATGAGGCGAAAACAGAACGGTTCCCAGCACAACAAGTGAAATAAAGTAGAATAAACCCAGTCCGTTTCTTCCAACATACCTAGACTCCACACAACAAACTACGCTAACATAGGAGTTCAGAGCCAAGATTCGAGCTTCATAACGTAGCACAAATGAAGTAAACCAATATCTCAGAACAACAGTTCTATACAAGAACTTGAACGCTATACAACGGTGACAAATATGAATCGACCTAGCCGGGCCTGTCCTTTCTGCTCTGTAGTCCCACACAAAATGTCATTGAGGTCTCTTATTAAGAGGACTTGTCAACAGGTAGTTCGGCTTTCAGCTCATCTCCACAGATCACTATGAGGCCCCCGCTGAAAGAAAAAAAGAGAAAGAGAAGAGAGAGAAAGAAAAATGCCTGTCTTTTTATCCCCTGCGTCTGACAGGCTTTCGCGATGCCAAGGAGGAAGACCAACGGCAGACAAGTGAATTCCCACAGTTCATTGTCCTGGTCAGCCGCATCATCATCCGGAGCCGGGCCAAAAGCTCAAAGCTTCCTTTTATGCTAACCATTCCTGGTATTATTTTGATGACCAGCAGGTGTGTGTGTGTGTTGATGTGTGTGTGTGTGTGTGTGTGTGTGTGTGTGTGTGTGTGTGTGTGTGTGTGTGTGCCTTTTTCACGTGTATATCTTGCAATAGTGGTCATAGCGGTGTGGAAAGACTCCTGCCAGTAGATTTTATGCATTGTGACGAGTGGGGGATTAATTGGCTCGAACATTTGTTAACCAGACTGTGTTTCACAATAAGAAGGGGGATGGATGAGAAAGATGACAGAGAGGACAAACAAGCGCACAAAAAGGGATGAAAAAGGGAATGATTTTAGATAATGGGAAAGAATTTCCAACATATAAATAAATGACTGTCCGTATTCTGTCATGTGCCGTTTTCCCCCTCCGACCCTCTCCCTCGTGACACAGCCCTCTGTCGGGAAAACGGGGCCACGTCCTCATGGCAGGCTACAGTAGTCACGGTCGAATCGCTGATCACGCATGGTTACTCTACAGCAGAGAAAGGCCACCGAACAATGACCACAGTGTAGCTGTCCGTGTAGGGTCGATCATGGCTTACATTATTCCCCTGGGCTGCCTGCCTGCATTTGAATACTACATACTGGAAAATGAATACAATGACACATCGCTAGCAAGGCATCGCTGACACTGTTTCTTAAAGGCAGACATGCTAACAGTACAATCAACCCAGCGATTGTTTTCACTCTACAGTGGGAAATGAGAAGGGCAGCCCAGTAGTGCTGAGTGAGTCACCCATCATCACACTCTCACAGGCATTAGAACGGCTATAATGTTGGCAAAAGAAATGCCATATCTGCCTAGCACCAGTTGACAAAGTCAACCGGGTCACGTTTTCTTCCCTTTCAGTATTTTTTCCCTTTTTCCCCCCCTAAACTCTAAATGTCAATATTACCTGAAATACAGTAAGTGAATATCAGAAATAATTGCTGTTTTCTACTCCTCATGCTGGTTCTGTTCTTAGGAAGTTTTGCATAATGGCTGAACAGGGGCTGTTGTTGTGACAGGTGCTGAAATCAAACTGGGAGGCGACAGAGACAAGGTTCAATTTAGTTTGTGAATCCTTTAATTGTTGCATAGCTAATAATAAAAAAAAAGAAGATCCCTTACACTCCTGACTATTTTCCGTCGCTTGTATGCATACATTGGGAGGTAAATTGTGCCTTGAAGCCAAGTGATGCTGCCTTTGTGAAGGGAAGGGAGGAGAGGGGTTGGGTGCTACTTCAACGTACTTACCATCTCCTCACAACTGTAGTTTGGAGTTTTCACCAAACAAATGTATGGCTAATTAGAGATACTCATTATGGAAAGCAAGTCAAGTAATTATTTTACATCATGCCGCCGTTAATTGAACGACTCTTCAATGTCTTTGAAAATGTCTATTTTTCTCTCCCTTTTTCTCTGTGAGAAGATAAGGGGAGACTATAAACAGGTAGGGGAGCCATATGCTCTTGAATGAAAAAGCACTTCTGTCCAGGCAATTGGGCTTTTTAAATATTGAATCACTGCATGTCTTTTTAATATGACAATGTTGAATCTCCTTTATTCCATCACTTTGATAAACTCGCTCAAGCTAATCTGGAGAGACTTCATGTGAAGAAAACTTTCAATTCTTGCAGGCACTCTGTCAAGGCAGGCCGTTATGCAACTGTACTCGGTATGTCCATAGAGCAGTTTTTTAAAAGCAGCACACATCCTGTTTAAGAAAGCAACTAATCTTATCAAAGCCATCAGGAAGTGAGACTTGACTGCAAATGCTCTCGATTCTTTGCATACGTTACAATATCTGTATTTTCTTTGCAGCTATTGTTTGCAGC
Source organism: Oncorhynchus mykiss (assembly GCF_013265735.2). NCBI lineage: Eukaryota > Metazoa > Chordata > Actinopteri > Salmoniformes > Salmonidae > Oncorhynchus > Oncorhynchus mykiss. Next base: position 59,622,996 of record NC_048570.1, read on the forward strand.
TGTGAGTAGCTCTGAGAATAATTCATCATTTTCTCTCTCCCTCTCGTGTGACCCAAAGTCAGATCCTGTCTTAATGTGGCTTAATAAGAAAGGAAAGAAAGACAGAGAGGAAGAGAAGGAGATTCAGAGAGCAGGGCACATTATCTGCATTAAAGTGTATTTATTATAGACTAATTGTGGCAGAGGAAGTGCGTTAGGGGGGTGTGCTCTCAGGAGGGAGGGTGGGGAGCATTCGGGACATCAGGGAACATGTTTATTTATCTCACTTTATCTGAAACAGTGGGGCTACTTCTCTTAGGATCAGAGACAAAAAGTGAGAGAGGAAGGGGGAGAGGGAAAGAGGGGGAGAAGGGGAAGAGAGAGCGAGTGTAATCATTTTGCGGGCCAGACAGAAGTGTTTGCCTACATGCCAATGCTTCACTAAGACAAGACTCTGATTAGCGGAATAAGGCAAAGTTGGTCAAACTTCAAAACAGGCCTCTCTCTGAACTCCACCACAAAAACCTCTCCTCATCCTGTTCTCCTCTGTGAAACACCCATCCCAGGACAGCAGCCTCCTTTTGGTGAGGTTACGAAAGGTAATAGCTTTTACTGCAAAGCAAATTTAGAAGACATATTTCTACAGTAAATCTGAGGTTAAAGGACAGTATACAATACCAAAACTGTTTCATGTTTCATTCTACTGAGGTAAATAAGAGATGTGTGTATTGAAGGACCAGTTTGGCCCAAGCCCTGGATTCCAAATGTCTCTCCACACTCCTCTCTCTCTGACCTGTCTGCATTTTTATCACTTCTCCCTGCCCTCTCTGACCTTCAACATGATCACTGATTCACCATCTCTCACAACCGGCGGCTAAAACTCAGTTCAGCAGAGAACAAGTGTCTGTGTGTATGTATTTGTGTGTGTGTGCATGTGTGTGTGTGTGTGTGTATGTGTGTGCACGTGTGTGTGTGTGTTCATAAAAGCGATGATGTTTAATGAAAAATGACCTCTCTGTATAGTGCATTCAGTGCTTCCCTCCCTGGAGATGTCTCGCTCTTGAAGCAACACAAGGCCTCTTCTTTAATTGTCCCGGTGTAGTGCCGTGTGGCTGGTGATCAGTGATATTACTCACATTCTCTGTTTTCCTGAACCCTCGTCATCGCCAACCCCCACCACCATGATGCTAATATGTTGTTTATGTTACCATGGCTGCAGATTGTACATATTCTATTCAAGAGGCATCTCTGCATGAGCAATGCATCATGGGTCGTAACCTCTCTGTTTTACAGTGCCTTGCAAAAGTATTCATCCCCCTTGGCATTTTTCCTATTTTGTTGCATTACAACCTGTAATTTGGATTTCATGTAATGGATATACATGAAATAGTCCAAATTAGTGAAGTGAAATGAAAAAAATTACTTGTTTAAAAAAATTATAAAAAATAAAAACCGGAAAAGTGGTGCATGCATATGTATTCACCCCCTTCAGAAGTCACATAAGTAGTTAAATAAAGTCCACCTGTGTGCAATCTAACTGTCACATGAGCTCAGTATATATACTGTACACCTGTTTTGAAAGGCCCCAGAGTCTGCAACACCACTAAGCAAGGGGCACCACCAAGTAAGCGGCACCATGAAGACCAAGGAGCTCTCCAAACAGGTCAAGGACAAAGTTGTGGTGAAGTACAGATCAGGGTTGGGTTATAAAAAAATATCCGAAACTTTGAACATCTCACGGAGCACCATTAAATACATTATTAAAAAATGTAAAGAATATGGCACCACAACAAACCTGCCAAGAGAGGGCCGCCCACCAAAACTCACGGACCAGGCAAGGAGGGCATTAATCAGAGAAGCAACAAAGAGAGCAAAGATAACCCTGAAGGAGCTGCAAAGCTCCACAGCGGAGATTGGAGTGTCTGTCCATAGGACCACTTAAAGCCATACACTCCAAAGAGCTGGGCTTTACGGAAGAGTGGCCAGAAAAAAGCCATTGCTTAAATGAAAAAAATAAGCAAACACGTTTGGTGTTTGCCAAAAGGCATGTGGAAGACTCCCCAAACATACTGAAGATGGTACTCTGGTCAGATGAGACTCAAATTGAGCTTTTTGGCCATCAAGGAAAATGCAATGTCTGGCGCAAATCCAACACCTCCTCCGAGAACATCATCCCCACAGTGGAGCATGGTGGTAGCAGCCTCATGTTGTGGAGATGATTTTTAGAATTGACTGGTCAGAATTGAAGGAATGATGGATGGCACTAAATACAGGGAAATTCTTGAGGGAAACCTGTTTCAGTCTTCCAGAGATTTGAGACTGGGACGGAGGTTCACCTTCCAGCAGGACAATGACCCTAAGCATACTGCTAAAGCAACACTTGAGTGGTTTAAGGGGAAACATTTAAATGTCTTGGAATGGCATTGTCAAAGCCCAAACCTCAATCCAATTGAGAATCCAACTTGAAGGAGCTGGAGCAGTTTTGCCTTGAAGAATGGGTAAAAAATCCCAGTGGCTAGATGTGCCAAGCTTATAGAGACATGCCCCAAGAGACTTGCAGTTGTAATTGCTGCAAAAGGTGGCTCTACGAAGTATTGACTTTTTTGGGGGGGGGGGGGGGGTAGGGTTTGAATAGTTATGCACGCTCATGTTTTCTGTTATTTTTTATTATCTTCAAAGTGGTAGGCCTGTTGTGTAAATCAAATGATACAAACTGATGATACAAACAAAATAGGAAAAATGCAAAGGGGGTGAATACTTTCGCAAGCCACTGTATTCCTATAGTGGTCACTACGTAGCAGCAATGAACTCTAGGGGTGCATTTTGCCATTTCAACACATTGAAAGACATTGTCAGATTTACAAATCAAAATGATCTTAAAAGCCATATAAAAGGGCATCCATGTTTGGGTGAAAGAATTTCAAATAAAAATCTAATTGTACTGCATCTCTTCCATGATGAGGCTAGGATGTATTTGTAGTGAATAAGCATTTAAGGATGGCTCTGTGACGTATAGCTTAGCCTAGAAAGTCACCAGCAACATGGGGGCACCTGCCATGTTTAGCTTGCCTGCCTGCTGCACCCCATCCCACCACCCCTCCCTGTCCCCTCGGCCTTTAGATAATACCCATGTCCTACAGCTGTGATCTCTTGTCGGGGGCCGGTGACAGCAGGGCTCACAACACGGACGGCGCTCTGCTGTCACCGCTAAACTGCCTGTCTGAGCCACTTGACGGAGCTCTGGAGAGGCTGCATCATCATGACGCCCTGAAATCAGCCCCCATCTTCCACTCGGCAGCTCACCCCTCACCCCCATACACATACCCCTTCCCCTCTGCCCTCCGCCATCTCAGGGCCCTGACTCTTATTTATGTGCCCCACCTCCTCTACATCCCTCCCTCCCTCTCTCTCCATATTTTTTCCCTCCTGCATCTGATTAAGTTAACAATGTGCCGTTATTTGCATGCTGATTTTGCCGGTCCCTCTCCTCAATTCTCTCACAAACACAGGGGCTGGATCACAGTAATGTGATAGCACAGCAGCCAGCCAACGCAATCTCCTGCAAAACCAGGTGTGTGCAATCCACATCCCTCTTAATTCCTGCCCCCATCAAATTTTTCCCCCCGTTTTTTCTCCCCCCCCCCCCCCCCCATCCCTGTAGTGTTTATAAGGTTGTATTATAATCAAATCTGGAGCAAGAAAGCCTGTCTATTTTTATTAATTATAGACCGGCGCTGATGTGAATGTATTCCGAAAGCATCTTCAAAATAGGTCGGCATACAGTTTCCTATTCTTATCCCATTTAAAATGTCAACATGGTGCAAAGCCCTACAAATTAGTTCAGGCAGACTTCAACCCCCATTTAACATTTGAAGCTCCGCTCTGTAAGCTCAAAGTGTGATTTAACGCAGTTTACACATATAAGGAGCTAGTGGTTTGTCTTTCAAACTTCTCATTTCAATACAGATATTACTGCCAAGCCGCCTGAGAAAATGCTGGTGAGGGGAAAAGGGGGGAGGGGGGGGGGGAATTATATAAAGCAAGAAGAAACAATGCATTAGCTTTCATGAATAATAGATCCTCCATCAGTCCGTGCGAGACGTACGTTTTTTAGCATCGCCGCATAAGTCCTCGGCCGAAATGAATAAATCAAAATGGGGGACTTTCCTTGAACATCTACCCAAAGATGTCGCTAGTAAACCACGATAATATATAACACCCCCCGGGTTTATATGCAAGCAGGACACAGTCCCCATAGGGTAGCAGGAAACAATGCAACGGAGATCTGTTGTTCAGGTTACTGATTGTTGAGCATACCAAACAGAGTTCAGGCATCTAATACACTGGACCTATTGATACAACCTACATAAGGAAACACGTACCACCACGAACGTCTCCGCAACAAAAACAATCACATTATTCTCCGAAATGCAATCGGAGATGGACATGTTCTATGGAAAATCAAATTTGATTTGGAGCGTGATGGGGATTAGCAAATACCATAGAATACACACAACGAGTGGGCTACTTCCAATGAGATCCACTGGCCAGACATGGCCTTCGCCGACTCACCACGGCAGACAGGCTAAAAGGCAGATGAAACGCCTCATACCCTGGGGAAGTGTCTCACATGTCAAGCTGTTTCACGCCACTGAAACGTGGGCTAAACTACAGGCCACCCTAGGTCCAGTCAGCCCTGAAGGAGGCCTTGCTTTGTGTGTGCGTGTGTGTGTGTGTGTGTGGGGAGGGGGGGGGGTAGGATCGAGGATGTGCCCCATACGCTTCATTACACCTCAACCCCACTGGCCATATCTAAGGCATTCACCAACTGCCTCAACACCCAGCACAACCACTTCATGCAGGCGATACAAACCAAGGTCCTCAAGCCCAGCCACAGTTTTTTAGTGCACAACCTCTATCTAGTCTAGTCCATTTAGAGTCTTTTGACCAATAGCATCCAATGTCCCCAGCTCGCACTTTTCTTCATACGGCTCATCGCAAAGTGTTCTATGGGTGTGCCTACTACGAGCAGGCTGAAACGTCAAAGCGCTATACATCTTTTAACGCACAGAGCGGCCCTCAGGGGTTTAATTGACTACCGTGTAAAGTGAGTGTGAGGCCGGCGAAAGAGCAACATGAAGACGAATATGGTTCATTAACAAGACAAAACAGAGCCCAATTGCTCCCATCGAATTGGCAGGGAGTGATTCCCCAAAAGTGAAAACACATTTGTCCAAGGAGCAAGTGAACTTTCTGTGGCATCCATTCAAAATGGAAAAGGGTTTAGGCTTCCAAGTGTGTGAGAGTGAGTATGTCAGTGTGAGGGCGTGTCAGTGTGAGGGCGTGTCAGTGTGAGGGCGTGTCAGTGTGAGGGCGTGTCAGTGTGAGGGCGTGTCAGTGTGAGGGCGTGTCAGTGCCAGCCAGTGTGTGTAACAGAGAGCATATCTCAATGTATACGCTTATGCTGCTTGTTAGTTCAGACCTGTTCAGACTACGAGGACGGTCTCCACGCCGTGCTCCCGTGCTCCCTGTTCAGTGTCTGTCTACACTAAGTAGTACAGTAGGATCCCTCCTGTTCTCTGTGCGTCAGCTGCTCCTCTTCCTCCACGCGCGTGATAGCCCGACTCGCCGAGCCAAACGCGCGGCGTTGTTCTACGACTGCCTGGTCGACTTCAAATATTCATCAAACGGAAAGAAAAGAGAGCCTCTTCTATCCCGCGGTAGTAATTTACCAATTATTTGGAGTACCTGCTGACAGGTACGTGTCACAGTCGGCTACATTCCCCCCGTACCACTCCTACCCGACGCCCTGCCTTTACCCTGCTGCGGAGAGAGCCGTGGAGCTTCAGGCACATGGCGAGACCAGACGAAGAGGAGGAGGAGGAGGAGGAGAGTTTGACTGCAGCTCCGATGCTTTGATTTGGGAAACGGTTAAGAGCGACGGAAGGTCGAAACCTGACGTGCTCCAAACACCCCAGTCCCTCTCTGGGCGGTTCGACTACCTTCTAAAGGAGTCCGGGAAGACAAGGCCTCTCTTTCCGAAACTCAACCAGCGGAAAAAAAACGAACAGACACGACGAATGCAAAACACACAATAAATGGCTCATTAAAGAGAGTAGACGACTACACAAACAAAGCAGCCTTCACTGGCTGTCACCGACGGTCTCTGTGATGAGGAGCACAGTGGTGGTGCAAGAAGACACTCTCTGGAACAGTGGCAAACCACTGCCAAAGACGCTGCGACGGATCTCTTTGCCTGCCTGCATTATGTCTCTATTTGTCTTGGTGACACATCTAATGTGGATGATAGGCATTGTGAGAATTACGACTCGGTAGCTCGGGCTCGGTGAAAAAGTCCATCTCTTTCCTTCAGTGGAGGACCCCAGAGCTGAAGGGGATGTAATTCAATTAGGCGTGTGTGTGTGTGTGTGTGTGTGTGTGTATAAAGATGCGCTCCCTGAGCATTATGGGAGTTTGGAGGAGCTGGGGGTCCGCACGGAGCCATCAATCGGTGTTGGAAGTTCAGGCCACCGTGGGCCAGTCGCCCGGGCAGGCGAGCCACTGGAGAGGGACGAGAGGAGAGCGTCGCCTCTCTATCTCACACTGTGCCCTGAATAAATGAACATCTCTCCAGTGTGTGTCGCGTCGAGGAGGTACTTCAAAAAAGAACTGCCATCGCTCACTCACTGAACGAACGTAAAGACCTTCTCCTCTGCCTTTTGTTAAGAAATCAAACTGTACACAACTGGATGGTACTGAACAGGATGGTACTGAACAGGATGGTACTGAACAGTGCATGGGCGTAAATCATTTGTTTTTTCAAGTTGATTCTAAATGTCAGCAAAAAATAGCAACAAGTATATCTTTAGGATCCATATCCTGTATCAAATAACACAAAGCGGACATCATTTAATTGCTGTATTCTCATTGGAGGAGAAACGTTATAATATAAGCTCCCAAGTGGTGCAGTGGTCTGAGGCACTGCACGTCAGGGCTAGAGGCGTCACTACAGACACCCTGGATCCAATTCAGGCTGTATCACAACCGGCCGTGATTGGGAGTCCAACAGGACGGCGCACAATTGGCCCAGCGTCGTCCGGGTTTGGGCGGTGTAGGCCGCCGTTGTAAACAATAATTTGTTCTTAACTGACTTGCCTAGTTAAATAAAGGTTCAATCAAATTTTAGTCTAAGGCCAAACAAACCCAGACATCCTGTGTGATTAGACAGTCAGGACAATAGAGGAGTGTCACTGACTGCTTAAGTCAAGTACAGTAAACGTGCTATAGTGCTGTCTGTATGATGACACGATTCCTCCTGATCAGGTTGTGAGCGGTTGCACCAGCATTTGGGACAGTCAGTACACAGCCTTGCACGTCGCAGTCTTTCCCTCAGGTAGGGCAGGTTCATTGTAAATCTGGGGCAGAGGACTTCTCCACGCCTTCTTCGGTGTTTACTCACACTCATTGTGGCTCGGAACCACTTTATGACACTAATCCCGTAGACTGTCATTGACCCGGCCCATGAACATATCTGCCACACCATCCAGTTCTCATTCAAAAAGCCCTGCACCATACCTAAACCGCTCTCTGCAACCGCAGCGCATGTTGTGTGGTGTCTGCATGGTGACAAGGATCCTTAAGAAGCTTAGGCGCATGCATGTACAGTGTGTGTGTGTGTGTGTGTGTGTGTGTGTGTGTGTGTGTGTGTGTGCGCGCGCGTGCGTGTGCGTTTTCAGTTGAGACCCTCTCATAAATAGTTAACAGAACGGGGGAGATTGTTAATGGTTGGAAAGGCGCAGAGGACGGAATTAACCACCTTTACTCGTCTTTAATTACTGCGAAGTCCACCTCCGTACCACCGATCTATAAATGCATGGTGAATCCCACGTGGCACTGAAGTTACTCAGTCCAACGTGTCACAGAGATACACCTCAGCAAAAAAAAAAGAAAATCCTGGCCCAAAATGTGAACGATAACACAGAAATTGGGACAAACCGTACGTCCTTCTGTGTATTTTGGGATCCCACTAATTCATTTGGATAATACTACAAAAAAAAAAAGATATCTTAAAAAAAAAAGAAGAAATGATGAGAAAAAAAATGAATTTGAAGAGAGAGAAGTCCTAGGGGGATATGTGATGAATCCAGGTCTTAGGGGTGTTCCAGGGAGTAAAATAAGGTTGAACCTCAATAGGATCAACATTCAGGGCAAAACTGCAATAAAAGTAGAAATCCGACAGAGAAAATGATCTGCAATTAGGACAAACAGCACTAAAAGCAAGTTCAAAGATAATTGTTTTCAGAGGGGTGTGTGACTGACTCGGATGAATCCCAGGGCGGCCAGTTTGTGTGGTGGAGAGAGAGACAGAGAGAAAGAGAGAGAGAGAAAGGCAGAAAGACAAAGATAGAGACTAGTGTGTGAGCGAGAGAGAAAGAGAGAGAGAGAGAGATGAGAGACAAGCGAATTATAGAGAGAGATAGAAGGAGAGCAGAAGGAGAGCAAGTCCAAAGTGAGATGGGGGGGTTAAGGGAAAGTCGCCGAAGGTGAAATCTTCCATTGGTATTTGAGGAAAAAGGAAACGAACAAAGACACCCTGCCGAACAAGCACCGATCCATCATAAGACCACGCCATAAAAAAAAAAACAAGTGTCCCCAACACACTTATCCCCTCACACATCTTTCCACAAAGAAACTTATTGTTGTTGCCTTTCACAACACATTGGCCTTTGATGGATTCTGCCCACTAAAGAAAAGGGCCCGAATGAAAGGCAGGGGTGTATGAAGAAGGGGAAAAAAACATGCTTAAACAAAGATATGAATTAAATGAAAAGAAGTTGTGAGATGACCCAGGACCCAGGACTGAAGAGCTGTCCCTGAGCTGTCCCTGAGGCCCGAGCACTAAGCCAAAGCCTTCACACAAAGACTATAGAATTAGTTTGCATCATTAGTGACATGAATAAATGTTAATAATAATGTCTATTCTATCATTATTTACCTGACTACGTAATATGCACACTACAGAGAGCTACTTGGAAAACCACTGTAAATATCCTATGAGAAACAGTCTAGAGTTGGTAGTTCTTAGTACTTCTCTTTGGACTGCTATAGTCATGTATTTATTTATATATATATATTTTTTTACAACTTGACAAGCCAATCCCTGAACCTCTTACAGTGAATATCCAGTGAGAAAGCCCTACTTGCATATCAGCACCTGGCAGATCATGGCACCAAAGATCAGTCTTTTTTTCAAGCCTGCACAGTGAAGTCACTCATTGGCATGTCTCAAAACATAACATAATTGTGTTTTAGCGGAATGAGACGGGGGGACTAAAAATACACACAATGGCATAGAGATGAGCAAACACACACAAAAAAAAAAAGAGAAAAGAAAGCGTTTGTCCTTCAGCACAGTGTTTTCTCTGTACTTTCCCACAGCATGCCAATAACTGTGGAATAAACGGATATGTGAATTAAACCCCATTGTTTTAAAGATCTGCTGCTATATTTAGTCGCTTTCGCTTCATGCGCTAGAATTATGCCAGTTTTTGGGGTATATGTGTACTTGGACTGCATATCTCACGTTGTGTGAACAAGTGTAAGTGTGTGTGCATGTGTGAAAAAAACAACAGTTCAACCATGCGATTTTTGCAATTAGAAAAGACACAAAAAAATAATTATTCTGCAGCACACTCAGGCGACATATCCTGAATCGACGATGCACGGATCACGTGTTTGATAAAAAGGTTAATCAGTTGTTAATCAGAGGATTAATAACTTGTTATTTTCTTTACAAAACCATTAATATTATGCCATAAATATTTAATGTTGATGGGTCATTTTTTGGGGGGGGAGTAGGGGCGCGGGCTAGAGTGAGCAATACACAGGTTAATGTGCATTAATCATGCTTTGGTGAAGACAAATACATTCATTCATGTTTATTAATACAACCTTGGAGAAAACAATACTCTTTACATTATGAAAAAAAGTTATTCGTAAAGTATGTATCAACAATCAGCCACAAAAGGACAGAGATTAGGGTCTGGAGACTGGAGACAGCGGTCCAAAGTCAAAAAAATGCTGGGGGCAAAAGTTCATTAACATTTAAGATAAATGCATAAATGGCTTAAGGAAGGGGAGGGGGGGGTCGATGCTGATTCACATTGTCGGGGCTGTGTCGGGAGGGGTGGTGGGGGGGTGGGGGGGGGGGGTGAGAGTCTGTTTTGGGGGGAGGGGGGTTAAACAGAGATTTTCTGTCCCTTTCTTAACAAATTACCCTGCCGGTTTTGCTAATCAAAGCAAAACAAATATTGCTTTTCGTTCGCTCCATTTGCTGAATGAACATATGACGTTCCCAAAATGCTCATTCCCAGCTCAAATGTAATTAAATTGTGCCTTTAGTGAAAACATGCAGTGGTACTCCAATTAGTTCTGTTTTTGTCATCGGGAGAGAAAAAATGGAATCGGGCATGCCCAAGGCACCGTCGTGTCCCGGAATGATACAATGCCTTGGCGGTATGAAGTGGGTGTGTATTTGAGATGGTGTCTGGGTACGTTAGGGTGATAGGGTTGCAGAGTGTCTATGAGTTGGATGAGTTTCGGGGGGGGGGGGGGGGTTGCCTTGTTGTTGTGAGGTGGATACAAAGTCTACGTGTTTTGTCGGACGGTGGATGTGTCTATTTGAGACGGTGGGTGTAGTAGGATCTCTCCCTTTCTCTGGTTTTCTTCACATTCTTGTTCTTCTGTCTCTCTCTATACATACACATATCTCTGTGAAGTATGTGGGAAGCAAACTATTGAACTGGCTAACTAAGTAATTGCTTATTTTCATTTAACTCTAAATGGTGTTTTTTTTATTTTATTATTGAGGGACTGCATGGATTGCCCTGCAAAATGTCATCCATCTACTTGTCGATGAATCTATAAATTCATTTAGCGATTAGTCTACCTGATATGCGTTTTACCCATGTCTGAACACCTTTATTGGCAATCAATGGAATGCAAAGAATGTCGGAAACTAAGTAACTTGCAGGCCTGAGGACATATACGAAATCGGATATTTGTCAATGGCCACGCATCAAGTCCTGTTGCTGGACTTCTAGATACAGATAACATGTATAATACCCACTGGCAGATCACAATGTAAGACGCAATGCAGAGCCGTGTGTCCGCGTGGCTGTCTGTGTCTGTGTGCCTATATTATCCCTAATATCTTCCCCTCATCTCTGTAAAACAGAGGAGAGAACGAGAGAGAGAGAGAGAGAGAGAGAGAGAGAGAAGGCAAAGAGGGCAAGCAAGGGAGAGATTGAAGATGAAAAGAGAGAGGGGAGATCCATTTTGTGTTCAGTTAAACACTGATTTCATCATCTGGGTAAAACACATAACTTAAAACTGAAATCAAATATTAAAAATGACAGGCCTTATAAGTGCGGTGAGTGATCCGGGGTCACGGAGGGAGGGAGGCGCGGGCGGCTTGTCAGCCACTATCTGTCAGAGTGAATTAGAAACAATCAGGGGGGACTGAAAGGAAAGGTGATTGTTATTAGGCAGCAGGGCTGTGAGCAGGCTCCCCAGATGTGGCCATGCATATAAAAGAACAGGAAGCCAGCAGTTTAATTCAGGAAGCGCTGGCGTACACGGCCGCACAAAGCAGGAAGGGGGGGGGGGGGGGCCTTTGTCGCTAATAAGCTCAAAGTTACTTTGATAACAGGCAGGGTTAGGCGCCGGAATAAAAGCACTTTTCTTTTCTTTTTCTATGGGTTTTTTTTCCACACACCCCCCTCACCAGTCAGTCAATATCTAGGAAATATAATGGGAGTGGAGAAATCGGGGGTGAAATGTAGATAAGTCGACCTTAACACGTGAAGGGGAAGAGACGGCTGTGCCCATATATCAATTACCCCTGCTATCATAGGAGGATGATGAAGGGTTTGAGTGTTGGGCTCCAGACCTCCCCCGCCCAGCCCCCTTCGGTCCCCTCTGTCGCCTGACAGTCTCCCCCTTCGGTCCCCTCTCCCCTGCGCCGGGTAGGGAGGAGGACGGACGTGCCTGCTTTTGACTCCAGCACCAGACCTGCTATCTGTCAAGGGCTCCCACTGCTCCTCTGAGACAGACCATCATGCCTACAGATTGTTGTCATGGACGACGGCAGGGGGCTGGGAGGGAGGGGTAGATATGTACAATATGTTTTCAAAGGGAGCAGGGCTTGATTGGAATGATAAGGAGAGACGCTAATCTGCTAGGATACGGCCTCAAAGGCACATTGGCTCTGACACTTAAACCCTCGCGCCACAGGGAAACAGTTCCCTGGTAAACCCCTATAGACCCAGGGAGGGCAACTCTCAGCACATGTCGCACTGTCGTACTCCAGTAAGAACTCCACGTTCCCTTTCACAAAAACACACTGCTAGGCTAAAAATCATCACTCAATCCTGGATATTTAACATTGGATGTGTTTTTGTGTCTTTTGGGGGGGGGATTCTGAGAGGCTGAGGGATTGAGGATATTTTCGACTGACAGCTTTCACATGTTCAGCATTTTCTATGAGTGTATCTCTACAAAGCTGCAGGTAACGCGGGCCCTTTGTCTCAAGCACCAGTAGCATTGACCTCCAGCAATGTGGAATCAATGAAATGAGAAAATGAAGGACGTCGTTGAGACTTATGCTTTCAAAGTGCCTCCATCTCCTTTAAACAGTGAATGGCTTTGATTCCCATGTCTCTTTGTAGCTGGAGAGATATCTCCGAAAATTATCCCAGGCTTGAGATTGAGCGCTCCAGTAATAGGTTTAAACCGCTAAATGAAAGCTTTCTGTTTATCGTTGATCATTTGCACGGTATACGTACGCACACTTCTCTGGGTTTGTGCCTTCCAGGTTTGTGTTCGGAGTTAAGACGAGAGGGCGGTATGTGGTGTTGAACGTGTTGCTGCTAAATATTCCCCAGGGTAATAACAGTGTATACATGACGATTGGAAGCGTGAGGAAACGAAAGAAAGAGGGTGGGGGGGGATGTTGGGTAAAGGATGAGACAATACGAGAAAGGTACGGAGAGAGAGACTCAAAGGACACATGTAGCGAGAAATCAAAAGCGAGGTACACAGACAGAGCGAGAGAGGACGGAGCGGAAGAAGGGGGTGAGAGTCCGACAGTGGAAGGAAGAGGGAGAGGAAAAGAGATGGAGGGAGGCTGATTGAGGTGTCCCTGATAGTCAGATCCTTCCTTGCAGGACACACGTCTGGGATTTAGCTTTAGCCTGGGTCTAAGCTAGCTAACCTACCGGCTTTTTTGAAGAACACTACCCAATGTCCCTGCTTATTTTGTGTTTGTGTGTAGCTTTCCCAGTCAGTGTTAAGAGAGAGTGAAAGGGAGGAGGTGGGTGGGGGAGAGAGAGAAAAGGAATCACAAAAAAAGAAAGATATTGGGGGCTTAAGAGGCAAATCATTTCCTTTGTGCAGTGTGCTAATCATGACTCCAGCCATAACGAGCTTTAGTCTCCTCCATAGACACAGCCAGTGTGCTTTAAGCCTTCACACGGATCACTACTGTAGAGAAGGAGTGACCATAAAAACAGAATGGCCTTCACTTACGACCCCCCCCCCCCCCACCCCCCCTCCTCTATTTTTTTATTTTATTTTCTGTACTATGAATAAATTGAGTCTGTCCCGGACATGAAAATGTCAAATACCTAAAATACACCTAGGCTAAATAGCGTATTAATTTTTAATGCTCGCTCATCCTATGCTGCTATTCTCATATCTAGCCTGTCTGCCAACAGCTGTTGCAGGCTCCCTCACAGGGGATTTATCATCCATCTAAAAGAGAAAAGGAGCGTTGTTCAAAAGACAAGGAAGGGAGCCTTATTTTCATGGATCCGTACCTCTCGTTTAATTCAAGCCTGAAACTTCTCCCTGTGATATACGAGTAGAATTCAATTACACTAATGCCAAAACATAAATTGTTCATGATTCGTCCCATATTTCTCATGTTATAATTGCTAGCTAGCTCTTGTAAATGAAAAAGACATAGGGTGGGTAGGCAGGAAGTGGAAGTACAGTGACATTGGAGAGGTGGCACAAGGGGAGGGGAAGACTTGGAACCGACATGTTTCAGTGTGGGAACTGAATGGCATTCATGTGTGTTTTTAGGTGGCATGTGGCTGATGATTATGGTAGATTATCACAATCCAGATTGTAACAAGTTACAAGCATTAGCAGAAGCCTATGGCAACGTAGAGAGAGAGAGAGAGAGAGAGAGTGATGTGAGTGTGACAGAGCTGTGCCAGTGGGACAGGGGGACTGATCACTGATCAGTGTGTGACAGAAGGTGTGGGGTGGGGGGTGGGGTGGGGGGGGGGTGGCATACCTTAACACACTAACTGCATACTGGTCTGGAGCCTGTCTGTTTGGTTCGAGGAGACCCAGGCAGTCACTGCCACTGAGTCACTACAGCACACAGCAATGACAACCGACCTAGAGGGATGTGTCTCTGTCCTGTCAGAGAGTGAAAGAGAGAGAGAGAGAGAGAGAGAGAGAGAGAGAGAGAGAGAGAGAGGGAAAGAGAGAGAGAGAGGCAGATGATGTCAAGTGAAATGTAACAAATTCTCTGAATGGCGGCGATGCGCAGAGGTCAAGGAAATGCAGACGAAAAAGGTTAAAGATGAAATAAAAGCCGTGCCTTGCAGCGGGCTGAAAATCTATCCCTCCAAGGCAAGGCCATCGCTGACGCGCGGCAGACAAGATGCTAAATACTGCACGGCACTCTGGGATCTTTCATTTTCATCCGATCAATAAGGGCTTATATTTATCAGGATTCCAAGCAGCTGCCACATCTGACAACCTCCACTTCATTTTCTCACTCCTCCTCCTCCTCCTCCTCCTCCTCACGCTGAATCGGGAGCCATCGACCATAAAGAGACTGAGGCCTCTAGCTTTGCTATTTACACCCACAGACACAATTCCATTAAAGGACCCCCCTTTTCTGGTTAAAGAAACATGCGTTGTCATTATGGTTTTGGCAACAGACCACAACACTCTTCATATACTCTTTGTTCCCCTATCCCCACCCATAACGCCACAAAGAGAAGACAGACCTCCGCCGTTTACACAGTAGACCCCTTTTCTAATGTTTGAGATTCGTTTAAAATAACCACATTTGTGAAGTCCCCCCCCCCCCCTATAATTCAAAGTATTAAAATGAGCGGAAGATTTGTTAAGGGGGCGAGTTAAAATAGCTCAATCTCTAATCATCTGTACGACAATATTTGCTGTGAGGCATTCTAAATAGATTATCGCTGGTCCATCTGTGTCATCATTGATTTATAAGGCATTAAGCTGCTTTGGAAAAAGGGAGGCCTTCCCACTACAGCAAAAGGGTTCTTCTTTTTGAAATCAGGGGCATGGCAACAGGACAACCCCGGCACTTGTCTGCTCAAGAAAGTCTTTCCTTTAAGCGTTGGTGAGAGGGGAAGTAAAAATAGGACGGCTGTATCCGGTTTTGGGAAGTGTGAATCTTCTTATTTTTTATTACAAAGAGATGTGGAGGAGGGGAGGAAGTGCACAACAACAAAACACACACACACACACACACACACACACAAACACAAAAACAAGGGACATCATTAACATATGAATACTATATGCAAATGGTTAGCAGAGAGCAGATGTTGGTGCATTTAATTGACCTATATGTGAATTGCATCCAAACCTTTTTACTCTGTTACTACGCCCAGTGTACAATATAACTGGATTCAGGGACTGGCACGGAGAACAGCAGTGTGAATGGGGACTAGACGGAGTACGATACCGTTTGAACGCGAGAGACGGAGAGAAAAGGCGTTTCAAAGGAGAGCGGCGTCTTGACAGGAAGCTGTCAGAGCCGGATGAAACCCAAACACAGCGCCTGGCCGCCACCGTCCCTCTGCTGTCTCGCGCGGATGACGTCACCGTGCAACGGTGGGAATGGATCACTTAATGGCCTTTGGAGAGCAATGACGTCTGTGACATGTTACTGTATGCAGCATTAAGGCCTGGATTAGAGCACACTGTCTTGATGGATATTCATATTTAGACTTCTCAATCCTCTCTAATTCTCCCTGCCATTAGCTTCTCCCTCTTTTCCCCCCTTTCTCCCTCTCATTAGCTTCTCCCTCCTTTCCCCCCTTTCTGCCGGAGAAAGGCGAGAAGTCACGCATCTTAAGCTGAAATGTTTGCATGGGTGAGCCATGAGAAACACAGATGCTATTTTCATCTAGGCTCTGCCTCCTTGTCTCCCTCCCTTTCTCCTGCTTGGGAATGTCATTAAATTGTATTAAATAGCCTTTTGTCCAGAGGGCAAGGACCACCCCGATATATGATAATACATTAATGCCCCAGTGTTGCAACCAGTGAGCTGAGACGATTTTAAGGCCGAGAGCTGGGCGGAACAAGCATGAAGCCCCATTTGTGTGTGCGTATTTGCGTGTGTGCGTGCCCGCGCGCGCGCATGTGTGTCTATACGTGTGCATGTGGCTCTCTAACAACTGTGACACATACTAATAGAAGCATACCTAATAAATAACAAGCTTTCAGGGTCTGGCAAGCTGACATTTTCTCTGTGAGCAGGACAATTTCATATCTGCGGTGCAGGGAACCAAATTGCATCACACAGAGATGCCAGCGGATTAGCATAAAAATTAACACTTAAATTTCAGCTTATTGCCAACCCCACTCCTGCTCCTCCTGCCACACAACAATCAATTCCTCTTATAAATCTGATTAGATTCCATGACGCTTATTATCCTAGGCATGTCCCTACACTGCCTTCCAAGGCTCCAAGACCTATTTGTTTAAATAGAATGAAAGAGCTGATAAATCTATAGGTGCGCTTCTCATGCACACACACAGGCCACCTCTCCCCCCACTCTCTCCCTCCATCACCCTCTCTCTCTCTCTCTCATAGTAAGTCTGATTTACAGATCACCAGTGGTGTGGAAAAATAGAGAGGGAAATCAATCTTGATGGATATGCTGTAGCACTGTAAAACTTAGCTGATGTCCAGATTGTTCTGAAACCAAGCAAAAACGAGTTCATGCATTTCTAAAAATTTAAAAAAAAAAAGAAGTTAACACTTTCTACGGCCTCCAACGTTCTGAGCTTGTTTATATATGATGGTTCAGAGACCACCTTTTCTCGCTCTCCCTCCTTTGACCACCTCCCTCCGAAGACAACTCACTCCGCGAACTTTCTCGACCCTCTCCATCTCATGAAAGCTACGTTTTTTTTCTTTCTTCTAAATCGCTTCTCCTTTTTGAGACTCTTTATGTAATGAATAGCGCCATAGAAGTTGAAAAGAACATTATTGTTATTATAAAATGTCAATCCAATAACAACGTTTTTGGTCTTTTTTACTTCTTTTGACCAGCCATAGAGTACTCCTTTTCAGTCATTCATCACGTGCACAGCTACTTCCAGTGTTTATCTAGGGGGAAATTGGAGCAAGGAAAACCGTCTCATATTGGAAATCTTAATACTGTTGCAATGAAATATTTGTCAATATAGCACTTTAGAAAACATTGCACAAATACGCAGTGAAAGCCGAACGCACGTCGGGCGGCTTGCTAGGCAGAGAGACTCCCTTTTGTTTAGATAAATGGCATTTCATCGCATCCAGATGTCTTTCAGCGCCGTTCAGCCACCGTTCCCTGCGCTCCAAGACGGACGCAAAATGTACACAAACAGTTATTTCTAACAGCATTCCGTGCAGAACAGTGCCACGGTCCCCAGACCACAGCTCGTCTTCAGGTAAACTACCGCTCAGATCCAGGACTTTAAGACTGGAGGATGAACCGTGGTTGAGAGGAGGCAGAGTTCTTGTGTTGTGTGTACACCTGCTCTGGGCCTGTGAACAGGAGAGACGTTTTATCCTCTCTCCCGGGTTGAGAAATCCACGTCGGCGTGACGCCGCATCACATTGTAGGCCACGCGCCTGAGGAGATCTGGGACAGAGGTGTGCCAAGGCTGAGTCAGGCGTTACCAAATAAGACTGGTATATAATAAGGCCCCCCCGATTCGATGCCCAAACTGCTCTACGCCACAGTGGAGCAAAGAGGGGAAAAGAGGGAGAGAGAGAGAGAGAGAGAGAGAGAGAGAGAGAGAGAGGGAGGAATGTGAAACAGAGGGAGTAAAAGAGAGAGAGAGAGAGAGAGAGAACGTCTGATGTTATAAGTGGATAACAACAGCCCCTGCTATGCAGCAGCAGAAGCGCAGAATCATTTCAACCAGCTAAACTCCCCCCTCTAGCCACCCCTCTATTCTCATGTTAACACCGCTGAAGAGGAGTGGGCCCACCCAGCAGTAGTAACTTACACCGTCCATAGGAGTAAACTCCAGCAACACCAATACATTTACTGTGCTTTAAAAGCATATTACCTTTCACGGAGTTTATGAACAATAAACGGGGTGCTTAGCTGGTCTATTTTCTCTCTGTAATGCCACGCAATGGTGGGGGGAAGAGTTTGAAAGTCTTTAAATTCAGAGTAAACACTGCTCTCTTTGTTGATTGTAGTATTCCGTTTTATTTTTTTTTAACATATTTTTTTCTCCATCAGAGCTTGTTTTTTTCCCTTCTCTCCAAACAATACATCCCCTCTCGCATCTGAAGTACACACCTCACTGACATTTTATAGGTGAAACCCTGTTGAACGAAGAGACATACCTCGTACCGTACTTTCTACCGGAGTTTTCTTTTTATGGCCGTGCGTAATTAAGGCAGCATGTCCCATCGCTCAGCCATCTATACGCAGAGGCCTTTATTTATTAAACAACTTCACAGTGAAATGTTTGCGTTCTCAGCATTCGGCCGGGGCCCACCCACAGATTATTATTTCATACCTCTCCAGGACTTTTTGAAGAGTTTATGCTCAGAGCGGTTATCGTTTTTGATTATGGCAGTCTCTTAAGACTCGACGCGACCGGGCTAAAGAACATGTTTACAGAATCCGTGTGTGAACCTGAGGGCCGTACGCAGGGCCAAATGTACATTCGCCATGTGATTTACAGACATCAGATTAAACCATTTATGTCCATGCACGGCTGTGTAAAATTCACTGCTTGGGGCTTTTTAGGAGTGCACACGCATGTTTGCATTTCTCACTGTGTTTAATGGAATTTGATGGAAAGACTGAGTGTTTACACTTCATCAGAGTGATACAAAAAAATTATAGTAGAGTCAGCAAATGCTTATTATCGGCTTATTGGAGTAGTAATATCTAATATCACCCATTTCAAAAGTTGTTCCCAGTATTGCAAACACACACACACACACAGGCACGTGCACGCACACACACACACACACACTGCAAACTTGCATATTCACAAACCAAAAACACACATCAAGGTTGTCTGGGGGCCTACAAGGCTGTGTGGGTCACTGTGTGTCTGACTGTAGAGTCTGGTGGGGGGGGGATTGGCAGTTTCTGTGTAGTTTCAGGTTCAGGCTGAAAGTAAAAGTGAGTTGTGTTCGTGGAGAGACAACACTAGACAGGATCAGTCTGAAAGTAAAAGTGAGTTATGTTTGCGGAGAGACAACAATAGACAGGATCAGGCTGGAAGTAAAAGTGAGTTATGTTTGCGGAGAGACAACAATAGACAGGATCAGGCTGAAAGTAAAAGTGAGTTATGTTTGCGGAGAGACAACACTAGACAGGATCAGGCTGGAAGTAAAAGTGAGTTATGTTTGCAGAGAGACAACACTAGACAGGATCAGGCTGGAAGTAAAAGTGAGTTATGTTTGCGGAGAGACAACACTAAACAGGATCAGGCTGGAAGTAAAAGTGAGTTATGTTTGCGGAGAGACAACAATAGACAGGATCAGGCTGGAAGTAAAAGTGAGTTATGTTTGCAGAGAGACAACACTAGACAGGATCAGGCTGGAAGTAAAGGTGAGTTATGTTTGCGGAGAGACAACACTAGACAGGATCAGGCTGGAAGTAAAAGTGAGTTATGTTTGCGGAGAGACAACACTAGACAGGATCAGGCTGGAAGTAAAAGTGAGTTATGTTTGCGGAGAGACAACACTAGACAGGATCAGGCTGGAAGTAAAAGTGAGTTATGTTTGCGGAGAGACAACAATAGACAGGATCAGGCTGGAAGTAAAGGTGAGTTATGTTTGTGGAGACACAACACTAGACAGGATCAGGCTGGAAGTAAAAGTGAGTTGTGTTTGCGGAGAGACAACACTAGACAGGATCAGGCTGGAAGTAAAAGTGAGTTATGTTTGTGGAGACACAACACTAGACAGGATCAGGCTGGAAGTAAAAGTGAGTTGTGTTTGCGGAGAGACAACACTAGACAGGATCAGGCTGGAAATAAAAGTGAGTTGTGTTCGTGGAGACACAACACGAGACAGGATCAGATGTCGGAGCAGATGTATTTTAATGGTGTCTTCTGATGAGTGATGCTCAGTATACCACCATGCGCAATTTAAGTGTGGCACATCGCAGTGAGTCGGGTGGTGGTAGAGCACAGGGCACATCCAAGAAGCTTCCAGTCAAAGAGGCTTGCTTTTAACACTTACACATGCACCCCCTATCACACCTTTGATGCTCCATATGACTCTGCTCCCCCCTTTTAGAAATACACAGCAAAGGATGCCGACAATCAGGGATAGGAATAGGGTGGACTGGTCACACTCAAGCAGTCACACGTACTGTACTCTATGCCTTGTTAAAAACCGCCATGTAGACACTAACTTTATAAAACAACATTCTAAAGGTTCTGTTTCCTGTGCATCCTTATTTATCCTGGGTAAAAATGTAAAAAAAAAACATCAGCTTTCCCCTGAAAGAAAATAAAAACACAATCCCGTAAATTAATGTTGGTAAAAGGCCTTTGGGCGTAAGCATGCTTTTTCATGCTCTGTTCCTGATGGAAAGCTCTCCACCGCTGTTCCCCTTGTAACCCATAGCCGTCCCATAGGAGTTGGCCTGGGACAAGCCCTGTCCTCTATGATAACCACATAGAGGACCTATGAATCGCTGGCCATCTAAGGGCTCGGGGCTGTGCTGCGGCGTGCAGACGGGACTTCGGAGCCTTTTGGTTAGCCGTCTTTTGATGAAGAAAATGGAATGATTTGACTTTTAAGACCTGCTCTGCTATTCCATCCCCCCGGCCTCGCTCGTCGCTTCAGTACTGTTCTGAGTTCAGGTGTTCTTTTTCACTCCCTCTGTCTGCTGCTACTTGAGCATATCTACTAAGCCACAGCTATATGACTGGCCTGTTAATGACTGGGTAAGAAAGCTACTAGGAGCTCATACTCTTGCTACTATCCTAATAGTGTATACTGTATATCAGACGTTGACTAGCTACATTTGAGGTGTAGCTGACTCCATCTGATTAATAGCTTGACTTGTGCTTAAGGGTAGATGAGTGCCAGGCAGTCTGACCGGAGGCTGGTTAAGGGAAACTAGACGGGTGGATTGGGTCTGCATGACACACGGGCACAGACACACCAGTCACCTATAAACTCGCCAAAGAGGGAGACCCCCAAGTCTCTCCAGTCACATTAGGAAACCGCGCAACGCGTTTGCACTTGTGCTACAGATCATGCTATTCCCACCTCGCATTGGAGTTAGAGTTCTAGCGTAACAGTGTGTGTGTGTGTGTGTGTGTGCGTCTTGCAAACAATCTGTATAACCTGCACAGACCCTGGCCCTGCCTGGAGCAGGGCAAAGCCCCATGTGAGAGGCTTGTTCTGCAGCACACAGGCTGTCTCTCTCTCTTTGTCACTTTCCTCACAAGTCCTCAGACCATCATCCCCACACCTCCACACACACACTGGAGCACGCAAGCGCGCACGCACACACCCACACACACAGCCTTTTACCACAACACTATGCTAATGTGGTCTACCTCGGCAACAGATCGAAGCCATACTACCAGATCTTGGTTTTAGTGTCCACTGTAGCCTTGTACATCCCTCTCTCCCCACTGCATGGGTTGTAGAAGCCTCACAGCCTAGGGAGTCAGGGCAGACATTTCTTTACCTCAGCCTCACAGCCTAGGGAGTCAGGGCAGACATTTCTTTACCTCAGCCTCACAGCCTAGGGAGTCAGGGCAGACATTTCTTTACCTCAGCCTCACAGCCTAGGGAGTCAGGGCAGACATTTCTTTACCTCAGCCTCACAGCCTAGGGAGTCAGGGCAGACATTTCTTTACCTCAGCCTCGCAGCCTAGGGAGTCAGGGCAGACATTTCTTTACCTCAGACAAAGGTAAAAAGATTGAACAGGCCACCTGGCCGCCGCCAAGTAAGCTTGAGACGAGCGCGCTGAAACTGGAACCACTCTGCAGGGTCATGTCCCCAGCACAAATGGACCAAACGTCCATTCATCTTTAAGTACAGGACACAGAGGGAAAACAGTTTTGGTTGAAAATATTATCTTGGGGCAAGTCCCAACACCACATAAAATAATGTCATGGTTAAATACAGGCAGCTTCATATTACAGATCATTCTGATGTTAAATGTTTATTGGTGATAGGGAACACTGGTTGCTGACCATTGAAGACCTGGGACGGCATGGTTTATGGTCCACACACACACACACACAGTGCACGCCACCTAGAGCACTATCGATCGCACGTGGCTCCGACACACTCTCATCGGTGTCATTCAAACCCTTTCAATTTTTAATCACCAGTTCAACACTAGATCCAGTCCCTCCATTGGGCCACACACACACACACACGCACGCACGCACGCGCGCACGCGCACACACACATGCACACATACAGACACAAACACACATGCATGCACACATACAGACACACACACAAACACATGCATACAAACACACACACACACATATGCATGCACACATACAGACACACACGCATGTATACAAACACACATGCAGTACACTTACTGTAAGCAAGGGTAGACTGCACGACCAACCAGAAAGAACACACCAGGCCCACAGACAGGCTCATACAATAGAGCTCATCGCATGGCTTTTATAAAGCCCACCAACTTTCCCCCTTCAGCCCGACCTTGCTCAGTGGTATTCATTACATCATTAAGTTACCTCTTCATTAACTTTTCATTATTTATGGAGGCTTTGGGGAGGGGAGTCTTTATCAAATAGTATCTTTTGTTGAGCTCACTATGTGGAGGACAGCTCCCCCTGAGAACCAGCCCGGTATCTTTCTCTCACTGCCAACAGGAGTATCAGCCATGAGCCCTGTCATCTCATACCTCAGAAATACTGCTCTGTTCAGACTGGGGGGGGGGCAGCTACTATGGCTTCCAAACAGAGGGCGTGTCCTCTACAAAATAGTCACAGGGATTCGAGCATAGCTTTATAGCCACAGCGTATGGTCATCAGTTATCCCCCCACTCCTATATTTTCCCCCCTTCGTTTATTTCATATATTTCTATTACAATGTCAAACTGCTGCACTATAACCTCTGACTCATCCAAACATCTCTGGACAGAACACATAAACATATTTGTGATTTTTCTAGCCTTACATGAGCGCCATTCTGTTCCCGAGCGTTCGTGGCGATCTGTCATTAGCGATACATCGGGCCGAAAACACAGCCACAGATTGCGTTTAAAAAAATTTTTAAAAAAGTTCTGGCCACCGACCATTTAGCATCACCAGCCAATTATAAATGGCAAATCACAATACGCAGATTTCTTTTTCATCTTTCCTCCCCTCCTAACAGCAGACCCTGGCAAGGCTCCACGGCTTCTCTTGAATAATGTGGTGATAGCCCTTTGTGCTTGGAGCTGCCCAGCCATTTGTTATTTCACACAATGTGCTGTGAGAGAGAGAGAGAGAGAGAGAGGGACGATTAGGGGTCTGGATGATACAGTGACCTGAACACCCCCTGTACAAAAAGAGCCCGTCCCACATAGACTACAGTAATGCAGCCCTATACTGTAGTCAGGCTAGAGAGCTGCCTCTCAATCTCCAGACCATCTCCAGATCATTTGTCAATTACAGGAGGCTAATGCATCGGGAGGCGAGAATCCCACTGAAATAAAGGGAGGGGGGGAAAAGCAAGATGGGGGGGGGGGGGGATCTCTTGAGAAACGCTCACGCGCTAATAATATAACTTAAACATGCTGAGAGAGAGCATTATGCGCAAATGGAAATCAAAAAAGAAAAACACAGTGTAATTTAAACTGGGGCAGGACTGGGTTTATCTTACAAATGGTCATCTCTCTCTCTCTCTCTATCTGCTCCTTTTGCGTAAGAAGACCACAGCAATAGTATCATGGACATAGATTTCACTGTGAGATGGGTCCCTGCCCAGTCAAAAGGAGATCTATGTTTTGCGTTGAAAGGGTTAAAAAGGTGACACTGAAGCCTCGATAATGGTGGCAGCCAGGATATCCAACACACAGAGGTACAGTCGTTGAGGTAAATCGCATCGCCACATTAGCACGCCTCCCCTGGCCTTTAAAGACATGGCCCTAGTCTGCTACATCACAAGGTACTCGGCAGGTGAAGAAACCACACCTACCGCCCTGAAAAGTGAACACCGTGAAATGGACAGAGACATTTCCAAAATAGCTACCAGAACACACTGCTCTCGCTATGAGATAGACGTGTCGTGGTAAATAGCGTTCAAGGTCGACCGAGCATGACTCTGAAAATAACGAAGGGGGGAAAAAAATAATGTAAACTGTGTATTCCTCTTCAGTGGAGCCGGAGTTATGAAATAATGTGCAACGTTTCAAGGCTTAGCAGAAACCTCAGAGAGACAATGGATGAACGCAAACAAACAAACAAACACACACACACACACACACACACACACACACCAAGGCCCAGTCAGTCTGACGTTATCTTGTAAGACTTGTGTTTCCGAGCAGCTGCATTGCTGAAAAGAGGTGTGCTGATATATTCTAATCACTTTTTTTTCTTAGCCTGGCTGATTATCGCATCAAATGGGCTGTGGCGTGATTGGTTGTTTTAAACCGAGAATTGCTCAGTAGAACAGAATGTTACTGTCCTCCTTTAAGATCTCTGTGTCCCCTTCCCCACTAGTGGAATAATCACCAGAGGGGAAAAGGAAATCTAGAATAACTTTGTTTCACTTTGTTCAGTTGTTGCTTATTTGGTCCTTCTTTTAAAGAACGTTTCCTGGTTTGAGAAAGACTGCGTAAAGGTGGACATATCTGAAATGTCTCCTGATTGTAAGTGTCAATGTGAGGACGGAAAGAGTCTGTCTAGCCCAGGTATGGCCCAGCTAGTGTTAGAAGTCTCCTTAACTTAAATGACATCATTGTGTGAGAGAGATCCTATCACTCTCAGCCACTTTCCAGCTGTCCCGCTTCATTTCCATCCCTCTCCCCTTCCACCTCCTCTTTAAGAGACAAAAGCACTGCACACGCTCCACTCCAAGGATTACAAAATGCACACTCCTTCTCTCTCAATCCCTCCCACGTCTTCCCGATTCTCCGTCATCCCAAGACATAAAGCCATCGGAATATTGGGAGAGTTGTGCCGAGTTCAGATTGGATCTGTGTAGCGATGACAGAACACATCATCCGACAGCCCCGCTAAGCTCCCTCTGAAATAGTTGTGTCTGCCGCACGGCATTACTGTCACGCTCCTCCGAGACGGAGCGCACTACTCTGCTTCTCCCCTGTTAGGCTGCACCTGCAGGGAATACACTGAGACACCTGAGGCAGGCCCCGCCGAAGAGCTGAGTCCTACACTACAGCCTCCTCGGGTCACAGCGACGCAACAGCAACCAGAGCGAGAGAGACAGAGAGAGAGAGAGAGAGAGAGAGAGAGAGAGAGAGAGAGAGAGAGCAAGAGAGAGAGTGAAAGAGAGAGAGAGAGAGAGAGAGACCAAGAGAGAGAGTGAAAGAGAGAGAGAGGGAGAGAGAGAGAGAGAGAGAGACAGAGAAGAGAGAGAGACAGAGAAGAGAGAGAGAGTGAGAGAGAGAGAGAGAGAGAGAGAGAGATACAAAAGAGCCTTCTCAAGAGTGGGAAATTCCTCCTCATCTCATAGGCAATTGGATTAGTTAATGATAACACATCACCTCAACACTCCAGCTCCGTTCTTCATTACTGCATATCCTCCAGCTAGAGCTCATGCATCATGCATGTGGTGACTTAAGTTGCGGGTTACATATAAGTCTATGTTAGCAGACTGTCTACGTCGGCAAAATGTGCATGTACCTGTTCTGTACACTACCGGGTGTGGGATAAATCAATATGGTATTGAGTTGAACTTAACTTAGCCATGTCCTAGGACCTCACACATGCCTTACACAATCCCCTGTAATCAAAGACTGCAGCCTTAAACTGTCAGAGAGGGATCCCTGCCAGAGAGAGGGGGGTAGAGGTGGATGGGGGGGAGGGGTAGACCCCCAGACCCTAGAGATGGAGTGTCACATGAGCTCCATCGCAGAGTGCCTTTATTAGCCGAGGCGTGGGTCTTACCCTCACTGTCATCTTCAAATGTGGCGAACACCTGCTCACAGGCGCGCAACACAATCACACAGAGCCTGCAAAGAATTAATTTAGAGTTGGGGTAATTGCAACAAAAATATGAAATCTGGACGCGTCACATCCATTTCTCAGGGCCCCAACTGAGAGTAATTTGAAACAGCTTCCCATCGATGGACTTTTCATCTTTTGTTTTTCTCTCTGAAAGCTGTTCAGTTTCTTTAATACCACACAGATATCCAGACGGTTATTTGCTTAAAGAGGGACAACTGACAGAAATTCTTCATGCTTCTACCCCCCCCCCCCCCCCCCCCCCCCCGTACCGCTCTCGCCTCAGATTCCACGTCTAAGATATATGATGGTTCTGGTGCCAGCATCTATAATATAAATTAGCAATGCAATAAGATTTGCAACGCTGCCACAATCAGCCCTGAATCCATAAGCAAACCAGCCGCCTTCTCTCACCCACCCGTGCCAGTGTTGCTTTTTACTCACATAATGATCCCTCTATCCGTCTAGCCCTGAGACTCAGGCACTGCTAATAATGCATGCCACTTTTTATATGCCATTGTGCCTGTTGATGTTCCTCATCACTGAACCCTGCATGACTGGCGTCACAATTACATGTGTGTGTGTGTGTGTGTGTGTGTGTGTGCGCGCGCGCGTGTGTGTGTGTGTGCGTGCGTGCGCGCGTGAGTGCGTGTGTGTGTGCGTGCTTGTGTGTGCGTGTGAATGCAAATGGGCTGCATACTTTCTGTGTATGTCCACGTATGTGTGTGGTGGTGCGTTCTGATCGACATCAGTTTGAATGGTTAGGAGGGAACAGATGTCAGCGCATGTCGACTGCCAGGAAGACTGAACAAAGCCAATCACATTCATCCCTTTCCCGTCCAAATGCAGTAAAAGAGGGGGACCTGCAAAACAACCCATGGCATTAACTGTGAGCTTGCCATCCCCTTTCCATCCCGCACCGTGTATAAACCAGCACATGCTGCCCGCCTGCCTGGCACACAGAAGGACACGTCCATCTCATTCAGGATAAATCGCTTAAATGATTAGAGACAGTGGAGGAGTGTAGAGGCAAGACACAAAATGGCGTCGGGAATATTATCTACCCTCGAAGGACAGCGTGATCATTCATGAGATGGTTTCTCAAGCCACCGAGCGATGGAATCTATACCCAAGCAGCTCTTTTTTTCACATACAGTATAAAAGTGATCACCTCAAATGCAAACTATGTTCTGACATAACGGGCAGCTTCTGTGTGTGTTGTTTTGATTTAAACTGCCACGTTAAGTAACGTTCCCGTGTTGAACAAAATCTGTTAACGAGAATCACTATCAACATGCACAACAGGCATACGGACGCACGGGGGGCTTTTTCATACGCTCAGATAGGAGTGTAAGCCTAATTCAGGTGACGAACAGGCATCTGCATTATTCTGGGAGACATTTTAGTCACGCGGAAAATCTAATTCCCCAGATGATAATGAAAGAGGAAACGGAGGAGGACAACAGAAGCGTACCTACACCACATGGTTTGACCTCTGACCCACACGGCACTTACTCAGACCCAGCGGGGGAAAGACACTTATTGGGGCGTATTGAGATACCGCGTCATCGGCTGATAATCCAATGTCCTTGGTAATCGGTTTCAGGAAAAGAACACTGATTCTGTCCTTGATAAGGAAGGAAACGAACACGTCAGACCATTAACAGACGTTCTGTGACGGACATCGGGTGGAACGCGGATAATAACCGCTGTTCCTCCACAGCTGGAGTGGAGTTCGTTCTACTCGTTTTGACTAAGGCCCTTGACACGGTGGCTCACCGGGGCTTTTTCTTGAGTCTTCCCGAAATGTTTCCCCTTGGTCAGGTTCCTGAATGCTTATCACGATATTGATTGACACCCCTCTTCTGCATCAAAGGAGACGCGCCTCTACAAAAACAAGCACTGTGCTTCATTTCGGACCAACAGCCAGCGCATCATGAAAGAATTGCCACTCACCGTGTTATAACCCCTTACCGTACATTGGTTCGGTTTACTTGCCTGCAGATATACTGCATCTACCTGCTCTGTTGAGGCCAAATGATTTTTTGGGATATAGATACACGGAGCTATGTACTAACCTGGAATGGAAAGAGATTGAAAGTATAGAAGGAAAGAAATAGAGAGAGACAGAGAGACACACACAGCAAGAGAGAGAGAGAGAGAGAGAGAGAGAGAGAGAGAGACACAAAGCGAGAGAGCGAGAGAGACATAGAGAGGCACACACAGCGAGAGAGAGAGAGAGACATAAAGAGACACACACAGCGAGAGAAAGAGAGAGAGACATAGAGAGACACACACAGCGAGAGAGAGAGACATAGAGAGACACACACAGCGAGAGAGAGAGAGAGAGAGACACACACAGTGAGTGAGAGAGACATAGAGAGACACACAGAGAGAGAGAGAGAGAGAGAGAGAGAGAGAGAGAGAGAGAGCGAGAGAGAGAGAGAGAGAGAGAGAGAGAGAGAGAGACATAGATAGACACACACAGCGAGAGAGAAGCGAGAAAGAGAGAGACAGAGAGACACATACAGCGAGAGAGAGAGAGATACATAGAGAGACACACACAGTGAGAGAGAGAGAGACAGAGAGACACACACAGTGAGAGAGAGAGAGAGAGAGAGAGATAAAGAGAGACACACACAGCGAGAGAGAGAGAGAGAGACAGATTGACACACACAGCGAGAGAGAGAGATAAAGAGAGACACACACAGCGAGAGAGAGAGAGAGAGAGACAGATTGACACACACAGCGAGAGAGAGAGATAAAGAGAGACACACACAGCGAGAGAGAGAGAGAGACATAGATTGACACACACAGTGAGAGAGAGAGAGAGAGAGAGAGAGAGAGAGAGAGAGAGAGACATACAGCGAGAGAGATACATAGAGAGACACACACAGTGAGAGAGAGAGAGAGAGAGAGACATAGAGAGACACACACAGCGAGAGAGAGAGAGAGAAATAGAGAGACACACACAGCTAGAGAGAGAGAGAGAGAGAGAGACATAGAGAGACACACACAGCGAGAAAGAGAGAGACATAGAGAGACACACAGCGAGAGAGAGAGAGAGACCGTGACAACAAAGCATCATGGGAGCTGTGCTCAGAGACGTGCGCATGGCAATACGTCTGCTCTGGTTTTTTCTGTCCTTTCTTCCCAGACCCTAGCCCGGTGTCGACAACTGCGTCTCAAATGTGATCGGCGTAGCAGTCCAAGATGGACATGGGGTTAAAGTGACTGGCAAGAGTATCCACTCTCAGAACCACCTCCCAGTTTTGAGATGAGCTCTGTCATGTGGACTGTCGCCGATCCAATGGAGCATGTTTGTCGTGACACACAGACGAGGATGGATGACAAAACACCAACCGCAACAGACGCCTCGAAGTAACAGATTGCTTGAGACCGGCCCTTCAATGGTTCTTTATTTCTCTCTTTTTATGCTGGTGTGTGTGTGTGTGTGTGTGTGTGTGTGTGTGTGTGTGTGTGTGTGTGTGTGAATGCATGAGTGTGTGTGTGTGTGTGTGTGTGTGTGTGTGTGTGTGTGTGTGTTTTTGTGGTGAGTACTATAACGGGCAAATGTTCTCCTCGTGCAGAGCGAGGTAACCCATAGCGTCACGTGACTGTCATTGTGAGTGAGTGACAGAGCCTTGGAGATGTGGCGTGGAGAATCCGGTGACCTTTCCCCCCTCGGCTGCATTGTAAACGACACTCCATTTCCCATAATACTTTAACAGCCTGTGAGTGGTGTGCAACCCCGAGGTTAAAGAGCAATCTGTAACCAATTAACCATTTGACTAGCAAAGCCTGCATACCGTGAATGGGAGGAATGCACAGAGCAGTGGAAAACCTCTGACTGGATGCAGGCACTGGAAGGGGGAGGAGTGTTGGTGGTTGGCGACAAATGACAACTGAGGGAGGGGTTACGTGGGAAGGGGGAGCGGGGATGATGGGGTTAAAGCCTCCCGGGGTGACAATGGGATCCAACACCGACGACACTACCTGGTGAAACCATCAAACCTGACCACGATTTAGGGCTCTTGTGGTGTGGCCCTGGTAATCAGTCCCA
The DNA here is from genome assembly GCF_013265735.2 of Oncorhynchus mykiss. Taxonomy (NCBI): domain Eukaryota; kingdom Metazoa; phylum Chordata; class Actinopteri; order Salmoniformes; family Salmonidae; genus Oncorhynchus; species Oncorhynchus mykiss. The sequence continues at coordinate 59,653,532 of NC_048570.1, forward strand.
GGCATGGCGCACGACGTCCCCCCTCCACTCCGCCTCCCTCCAACAGTAGGGAGATATATAAAGGGAGAGAGAGAGAGAGAGAGATGTGGGCGAGAGGGGAAACAGAGAAAGGGAGCAGAAAGAGCGACAAAAGGAGAGGACTCTTCAGGTCCATCCTCTCCATCCATCATCGGCATGTCTGCAGCGGGATCAGGGCCGTGTAATGAGCCGTGGGCCCCCTTACACGTGTTGACGCACCGCAAAATAAGATCCATTTGCCTACATGGCCGCTAGCGACTGGAGAGGAACGCACCCGTTACGGCCCGCTGCCCCCCCCCCACCCCATCTTGGAGGTGAACCCCCCCCCCCCCCCCAAAAAAAAAGAACACGGATCTCTGTCTGCTCTGCCTCTGTGGTCAGGCCATCTATCTCTGGGGAGGGAGGGGGGCAGTCAGAGGAGGAGGAGGAGGAGGAGGAGAGGGGTGATCCTCTTACACAGACAGACAGAAGCAATTGAGCTCCAGCGTTACATGACTTCAAGGCATCGCTGTCAAGGGGACTGAGAGAGTCAAGGAAGTAACCCTGTAAATGTTGCACTTGACTGTGCGGTTCGACTGGACAGAATGTGACTTCCATCAATAGAACATTATAGCCTATTCTGGTTGATTTGCGTGGATATAACTAGAAACCGTCAGCTAAATTAGCATTAGAATTTACATAAGGGTTTTGGATAGATTATCCACTTTTCAGCGTTTACTGAGAGAGCTGATCAACCACAAAGATCTGATAAGACGAAGTTCATATCCATAACAAACCGTATCTAACCGAGCTATTTTATTTTCGTTTGTCGTCCTGTCCACTGTCCAGCCATTTTCACACCACCCTAAAGAACTAACGATGCATTTAAAGGGAGAATTAGCAGGAGAGCAGAGGGGAAACGGCCTTTTCACAAGTGTACATCTGGCCAGCGAGCTCAGCACACAGCCCTGCGTCATACAGTTAATACTGTACCAACGTTGAAATATGCATTGTAAAAGACAACAGCGATTCCTCTAAGTGTCCTCAGAAAACCAGAGAAAGAGAGAGAAAGAGCGAGAGAGAGAAAGGACAGAGAGAAAGATAGAGCGATACAGAGAAAGAGAGAGAAAGAGCGAGAGAGAGAAAGAGAGCGATAGATAGAGCGATACAGAGAAAGAGAGAGAGGTAGAGAGTAGCGGTCAACCGACTCGGAATGGCCGATTTCAAGTTTTCATAACGATCGGAAATCTGTATTTTTGGTCACCGATTTGGCCAATTTTTTATTATTATTTTTTTTACACCTTCATTAAACTAGGCAAGTCAGTTAAGAACACATTCTTATTTTCAATGACGGCCTAGGAACAGTGGGTTAACTGCCTTGTTCATGGGCAGAACGACCAGTTTTTACCTTGTCAGCTCCGGGATTCAATCTTGCAACCTTACGGTTAACTAGTCCAACACTCTAACCACCTGCCTCTCATTGCACTCCACAAGGAGACTGCCTGTTATGCGAATGCAGTAGAAGCCAAGGTAAGTTGCTAGCTAGCATTAAACTTATCTTATAAAAAACAATCAATCAATCAATCATAATCACTAGTTAACTACACATGGTTGATGATATTACTAGTTTATCTAGCATGTCCTGCGTTGCATATAATCGATGCAACGTAGGGGGATGATTTAACAAAAGCTAATTTGCAAAAAAAGCACAATCGTTGCACAACTGTACCTAACCATAAACACCAATGCCTTTCTTAAAATAAATACACAGAAGTATATATTTTTAAACCTGTATATTTAGCTAAAAGAAATCCAGGTTAGCAGGCAATATTAACCAGGTGAAATTGTGTCACTTCTCTTGCGTTCATTGCACACAGAGTCAGGGTATAATGTTATTATGTTAATGATGTCATAATTAAGTCTATGATTTGATATTTTATAGAGCAGTCTGAGCGGTGGTAGGCAGCAGCAGGCTCGTAAGCATTCATTCAAACAGCATTTTCGTGCATTTTGCCAGCAGCTCTTCACAAGCACAGCACTGTTTATGACTTCAAGCCTATCAACTCCCGAGATTAGGCTGGTGTAACCGATGTGAAATGGCTAGCTAGTTAGCGCGGTGCGCGCTAATAGCGCTTAAAACGTCACTCGCGCTGAGACTTGGAGTGGTTGTTCCCCTCTGCAAGGGCCGCGGCTTTTGTGGAGCGATGGGTAACGCTGCTTCGAGGGTGGCTGTTGTCGATGTGTTCCTGGTTCGAGCCCAGGTAGGGGCGAGGAGCGGGACGGAAGCTATACTGTTACACTGGCAATACTAAAGTGCCTATAAGAACATCCAATAGTCAAAGGTATATGAAATACAAATGGTAGAGAGAGAAATAGTCCTATAAATACTATATTAACTACAACCTAAAACTTCTTACCTTGGAATATTGAAGACTCATGTTAAAAGGAACCACCAACTTTCATATGTTCTCATGTTCTGAGCAAGGAACTTAAACGTTAGCTTTTTTACATGGCACATATTGCACTTGTACTTTCTTCTCCAACACTTTGTTTTTGCATTATTTAAACCAAATTGAACATGTTTCATTATTTATTTGAGGCTAAATTAATTTTTATTGATGTATTATATTAAGTTAAAATAAGTGTTCATTCAGTATTTCCGTAATTGTCACTATTACAAATAAATAAAACCAATCGGCCGATTAATCGGTATCGGCTTTTTTGGTCCTCCAATAATCGGTATCGGCGTTGAAAAATCATAATAGGTCGACCTCTAGTAGAAAGGTAGAGAGAAAGGACACAGAGAGAGATAA